>NC_051848.1:43111781-43246781 GCF_002237135.1 Teleopsis dalmanni
TTTTTGTGAATATAAACAAAAGCATCAATATAAATATTATAAAAATGAAAATAAGATAACAATAAAATCAAGACGAACACTCGTACTTTAATCACAATACCGCCGTGCCCCTTAGTAAACTTTGAATCACAACCGTTTTTATGACAATGCTTCAAAGAAATTTTACAATTGAAATTCCAAAAACAGAAATTAATTTAATTAATTGCTAAATTTTTCCGTGTTTGAACTCAATTTACTAATAGGCTTAATACAGTCTATTGCATGAGCGCACGTAGGCTGAAGTGGCTTCAGAACTCTGGTTCTAGTTACTAGTAAATTGCATGCGTTCATTGGAATTAGTAAAGATAAAACTTCTTTTTGAATGTCAAATAAGTCGAGCAGTTGCTAAACAGCACTCCCTGCTTCTTTAGGCGCAACTGGTGTCATTTAATACTTGACTCCAAAAGTTACACAAAAAAAAAAAACACAAGCCGATAATAGCCTCAGTTTGTGATCAAGGCTACCTTTAATGAACTACAACGTTACACGTATGGGCTTTGTTATGTCTTGCAGATAAGCATAATTTTACACCAACAAAGTATGAATTTATAGACCTGAAATACAATTCTTTTCTCAAATTCATAACATCGTTAGACTTCATAATAAAAATATACTGAAACGCAAATGCGTTCATATCTGATTACTCAGGTAGTTCATACTCATATGTCAACGGTTTAATGGAGGCGGTCACTTACACTAAATGCACCAAAGGTAGTTACAATACAGATTTATTTATACATATAAAATATAATACATACATAAGAAACAAAATTATATATTTATTTATATTAATATTTGCGTTTTTATAAAATAATATTGTTACGTGTATAACACATCCAATAACAACTACTATATGTGTTATAATAATAAACCAGAACAAGTCTTGAAGCTGCTGTACACATATTACAAATTATAATCTATAACGCCTTTCTTTTTTTTTTTTTAATCTAATATAATGACAAAATTATTGTTTTTAATATGGTGGCATATGGGGGCTGTCCAGTAACTTAAGAGCAACACAACATATTCTCTTGATTTAATCCCCAATAATGATCCCCTGTTTCCGAACTCAAAGGAATACTACGGTGGTGATAGATTTGAGTCAAATAAAGAAATCATCCCTGATAACAACGGCTATTTTTAAAGTATTGGAGAAACGTATTATTTGATACGTAGAAAAAAAAGCACTTTATTGCCAAAAAAAAAAAAATCTGGAGAAATAGTTCAGCGGTAATAGATATGGGTCAAATAATGATCCCATCCCGGATAAAAACGCCTATTTTAAAAGCATTGAGAAAACGTATTATTTGAAAATTATAAAAAAAAAATTAGAAAAACGCTTTATTGCCAAAAAAATTTTTTTTTAAAAATCACTGAATCCTTAAACTGCCCTCACATATACTATATATAGCCTAAAAGGAATCATTCAGCATCTGTAAGCGCTTGTAGCAGTTTATAAAACTGATCATATAACTGTATTAAACTTTCTTATTAACTTTCTTGGAAACTCTTTATAACAGACCAAAGACGAATCACTTTTTAAAGTCGCCCATGACGGATCAGTAGTTAAGCGCCTTATCATATTTTTAAAAGGTTATGCATTTATAAAATCATTCACGAACTGTAGGGGAAAATCTTCGCATTAGAGTTTTAAATATTATTTAAGATATAATTAAAGTTAAGCAAATTTGCTGAGTCAGTAACTGAGACAAATTGAAGTAATTGAAGTAAAGGTTTCATTAGTGGCGGGGTCTATATCTGCAAGCTATATGTCTTCACAGACGCCCAAATGCCGCTCACCTTTTCATACAAAATCAGAAAAGCAAATTGGCGTTTAGATTTAACAACAATAAATACGCGATCCACAGTAACAGTATATAGTTAATAGACATAATCTCAACATACATCACTTAAATGTGCACCACGCGCTAACTTATAGAACTGGATCTTTTAGAACTTATTTCTGATTATTTATCAGAGCACAGTTGACAATAGCTCGACCATAACTTGACAGATGTTTGTGTTTAAAGCGTCCAAAGATTGGAGATCATTCTTATAAATATAATCTTTGTATATATAGATCTATGCATAACCACAATGATAGTACAGTGATAATGAATCGCATGAACTTGATGGCCAATTATGTTAATATCATGAAAACCTAAAACCAACTGTCTAGAAAATTTCTTCTGCTATAAAGCCAAAATTGAGAATGTTGTGTAGAGCTTATGACACTGTGCTCTATTTAAATCACATATCATCTGTAACCATATTTATTAATTAATTTCATATAAAAAAAAATGTTTATGATATGGCTGTAGCGATCAAAAATATCGGATTGTGTCACATCTGATATTATTTTACCTTTGTTATAGTCTGTCCAAATGCTATGAATGATCTTTTAAGTATAGAATGGCTTTTTAACCATTGATAGTCACTTATGGATACTAACAACCTTAAATACAATAATATTTTCGTAGAGATACCCTTGATGGGTGCATTTAATATATGATGAGAATTTTTGTAGTAAGTTGTCACAAGTTAAGAACGTTCTGCGGTTGTTAAACGATCAATATTGTGAAATTACACATTTTAAGCTAAACAAATGATATAATATAACTAAACTACTACTATGGACTGAGAATTTTTGTAGTAAATTGTCGCAAGTTAAGAACGTTCTGCGGTTGTTAAACGATCAATATTGTAAAATTACTGTGATGATAGTACTGTTCGACATATATCACTCGATATATATCACTCCAAAACGGTGCTACGTAATAGATTACGTTTTAAATGTTCAAGATCGAACTTGGTTGCATGGACAGGTCAGTAGGTATACTTTCACTACCATAATTAGTGATTATTCGCCGTTCTTTCTCTAGCAGATCTAACTCCAACTAGTCAGTATAACACAATATTTCCTCATACACAGAAGAGACTATAAAATTTAACGCTAAACCAATAGCTTTAATTGGTAATATAAATAAAAAATTTTTTTTTTTTGATTTATTTTCTATAATGTGAACATTGTTTTCGCTTTTTGTAATTTAATTGACGATTTCCTGTAAATTTGATAATTGATTATTTATTTACTTAACCAATGTCCACAGCTGTTGCACGTGCTTCAAATAATTGAATGCAATTTATTAACAAAAAAAAAAATTGATGCAGTATATATGCAATATATATATATATATTTGTATATAAGTATATATCGAAATGCTTTGTAGTTTCATTTATGAGAATGATTTATTGCAGTGCGCTCAATACAAAAGACTTAAGCTGCGAACTAGTTGCGAACATTGCAGTTAAAAACATGCCTTCAATGTCTTCAAAACAAAAAACAAAAAAAAAGCAGTAACAATAAACCTCTTCAAGTGCTCCATATAAACTATGTAATTACTTAATCTATATTAATATAGATGTATATTATTATTCAATATTATTATTATTAATATTATTACTGTAACACAAAGAAATAATAAATATTTTAAGCCGTACTTCAATGTGAAAATGCTTCCTCGTATCCACGCCGTTTTTATGAGATACTTTAGAGCAAGTTTAGTAATATGTGCATGGTTGTTACTTCAGATAAAAACCGTTTGACCTTCTTACTTTTATTGTTAATTATGCACTGAAATTACTGACTCGAATAAACAATGAAAAAAATAAAACAAAACTAAACATACGAGTACTTATGATTTATATTGCACTCAGCCACAAAGGCATTCGTTTATCCAGTATTAGCAGTAATTTATGGTTTCCAAATTTTTGCCAAAACTTATTATAAAATTTTTTACTTTTCAAGATTCACAAGACTGTAACTTCAGTTTTAAGTGCTTTCAATGAAGTTATAATTACCATTGCTATTATTTTCTGTAAAGGCACGAAAATGAGGTCTCAAGTTAAAGTAATGTTTATCTCAATTCGCTTCATTATTGATAACTTATCCAATCAATGAATTTATTACACACTTAATAGTACTTAGATAATGATATAATGCAGCTACTTAGCAGTACATTTAAGTCTGTCCGTCACATTAGGAAGGAAACTCTAAGAAGATATTTTACTGTTAAGCTTTATATTGATTAGAATTTTTTATTAATCAATTTGTAGCTTGATTATATCGAGTCGATATAAGATAATAATATAATAAACTTAGGATTAAGTTTAATTGTAAATATATTTATTAAAAATATTAGAGTGATAAGGTGATAAACTTGCAACACTACTGGAAAGAACAGTGTTTGGCCCACATCCTTCTAAGCAATCTTTTTTTATAAGAAACTCTGAATTGGAATAACGTACATAACTTTCTTTCTACTCTTTGCTTCTGAAAAAAAAATCCTACAGTGGTCATAATTCATTTAATCAATTTTTTAGTGAAAATATAGACAATATGGTAACTACTAACTGCATTTGTTACTATTATTGTTAGGGGATGTGGCACTGCGACCATCGGGTCCATTGTGCCCCGTCTGGGTTTAGAGTAGGCCTCTGTTGCGCCACTAAAAAGTAGTATAGAACCTACTTTAGAGAGTTTTATTGTCTCTTCCGTAAGAATATATATTCTCAAGAGCCTATTCCGCATGTGCATTAGCGCAGGACATTCTAACAACACATATGTGGTCGACTCCTCATTCTCTTCACAGAATCCACAGTTTGCATCCGTAAGTTTACCCAGTCTTGTAAGGTGGTATTTCAGTGTACTGGAGCGCTGATACTATTTCTTAACCTATTTCATGAGTCAATGCTAACCCTTCGGTGTTGAAAATTTGGAATAATTTTTAAATTCTAACATATAGTTGATATATTTTCTCCACATCCAAGACATGTGGATTGCGGTGTCATTTAGTATAGTGTTTGAAGTAGTATTTTGTTGCATTGTGAATTGGAGGTATATGAAAATACGGGGTTAACAAAAATATATATTTATATTAATGTTAGTTTTTGACATTTATATATTGCGAAAGGATGAGTTGTCATCACTGTTGCATTGGTAAAATTAAATAACACTTGAAAGTCTCTTATAAAAGTTTAATATTAAATGGTAAAAATCATGTGATGTCGTTGGTTTTTATTTGGTAAATATGTCAACAAATAAATTACCTTTTTGAGATAGTGAAAATCCACAAGCAACTGCTGAAAGACTATTGCATCCATAAGAACTCACTACATGGTGTGACATTTCGACTACAGGTATGCTAGATCTGTACTTTTTTAAGAATAACAAAAGTATGTTTGTCATTTTTAGTCATTATGATTATAACAGTGTGATTACCAATTTTTTTGCTTAAGTCTGAAGGACATAAATATAAAAGATATGAGACCGGAATCACAATCAACAGAATATGTCCTGTTTAGACTTTGTTGTAAGAGAAATTTCCCAGACATATTTTAATGATGTGTATTAGCCAACTATACTTTGATTTTTACGTAGAGTTATATAGATAATCTTTTAAACGCGTTCAATCCTCAAACTCCAGAGTCTTTAGAAACAAGCATCTGTCTAATTGTGATCGAGCTATTAATAGTTATATGCTGAAAAGTAATCAAAAATTACTTGAAAACTATCTAGTATTGTAAGATGTCCTGTAGAGTAGATTTAAAAGATGTTCTATTACCATTAGGTGTGATAATGGTAAGGTTAGGCGATTAATCTTATAATCGAGAATGTGATTAATTTTTTATTTGAGTATGTTTGTTGTATGTTGTATGTTGATCCTTTTTTCGAGTCAGCGCAACTGGGCACTTTTGCTCTTTGATAGCTGGGGATACTACAAGGTCCCACCCATCTCATTGATTAATTCATATATTCCTTATAAGCTTCATGATTATTCAGTGATTGATTTGCATACCTCCCCGTGCGGAGAGTGATTACTCTAAGATTAGATAGTGCTAAGTAGGATAGCCTGGCAGTTTTCGCATATAACTTCAGGGCTCTGTCCCTTATGTATTTTTTGTTCGGGTCTATTCTAAGATCTCTTAGCATGTCGTTTGTGCGGATGTACCAAGACACTTTGAAGAGTCTTCGGAGAGCCTGACTTTGAGCAACTTGCAACTTTTGTATAGTAAAGTCGGCAGCTTTGCTATACGCGACACACCCATAAAGTAATGCTGGTCTAATTACCTGGCTATAGATCAGTTTTCTGTTGTTCGCGCTAAGGTTGTTGTGTTTGAAAAGTGGTTGTAAGCATTGCAGTGTTTTAGCGCAACTACTTCTTTTGACTTGTATATGCTTATGCCAAGTGAACCGCTTAAGTGTTACCTTAATATTTAATTGATGCAAATTTCGATCACAAGACACTTTGACCATTGACCATTGACCATGGTGCACAATAGATCAAGCTGGTCGCAGTGCATAGGGGTCTTAGCCTAACCCAAAACCCCCCAATACCATTGACCATTACATATACTGTTTTAGTCGCAAAATGAATAGTCCACTTTATACTATTATATATAAACAATGAAGCTTCCCTGAAGATGACTATCGAAGGTAGTCACAATGTTGTAAAAATTTTTAATAAAATATAATTTGTTGTTAAATATAAATTATAAATTATAGTATTTTTATATTTTTATTTCTATTATATATAAACAATGAAGTTATTTTTACAAGATTAAATGGTAGTGCGCAATAACTTCAATTGAAAAGTGAAAAAACTTGTATTTTTAAAATAGTTTTGTTTTTTTAATAAATACAGTTCTGTTTAATTAAACATATAATAAAATACAAGTTAGTTTTTTCTTTATTAATTTAAATGCATATGACACTCACAATCAGTTAAAAAAACTGCAATGAAATAAGAAATGCATGACATGGCTTTAGTCGCATATCGCAGAAATAAACGAATAATTTAAGAAATTTTAGAAAATAAATTAATTGATTAATAAAGTTTTATAAATATGCATTGAATAATATATTAATGTACGCAACTTCCATAACTTGTTCCAAACCTTTTGGGTCCGTAATTTGAATTGTTCGTCTTCCTCGCGTTTTTCTCGCAGTACCGCCTGCTACGACTAACCGGCTGACATTATAAATGAGTCCATTACTGTATCCATTTTAACTTAAGTGCTTTTTTCAAATTTTAATTATAGACAATCAATGAAAATTATCACCAAAGCATTTGCGGAATTACAAAACATATTTCAATCTCAGAGGAAAATCACGGACAAGCCAACAGAAAGCCCACACAGCCGTGATGCAATGTCTCTTAAACACAATTAGTTACATTTTTATTTGCGCCATTAATTTGCATATCTGCGCGCCTAATCCAGTAATGCAACGCGTGCAATTGGTGCAATTGGTGCAAATGGTGCAGTTGGTGCAACAGGCAAAAGCAGCACGGAGCTTAGACAATGCAACAGTTGTGCGTAGCGCATTGCATGCGCATCGAAGTTGCCGTCTTCACTGCACTCTAGGAATATTATGCATTGCATTTATTTATTTTTTTGTTTATTTTTTGTTGTTCGTTTTTTTTCTGCTGCTGCTTGTAAATGTCGTGTAATCTTAATTGCACAAAAATCAATTTATGGCTGGAAATTAAAACGCATTTTACTAGCTGGCTCAAGCGACACTTTTGAACATGTCCGCATGCGTTACGCTGCACTGTCCGCTTGTCCGTTTGACCGGCTGCCTGATTACTTAGCTGCCTAGCTGCCTAGTTGCCTGGCTTATAGTTACTCGGTCACTTGGCTGCCTGTTGGTTGGAGTATGGAGTATGTTAGTGGCACAGCCTAGTCTATAAAGTCAAATAAGGTGGTTAATTAAGTCAAATACTAACTCTCCACCAGACACATGAAAACGAAAACACAAATAAACGCACCGAAAGCGTAACCGCCGATTTCAATCGCAACATTTAAGCCACCTCAAATTACACTCATCAATTTGGAGCCTGTAAACGCTTAGCAAATTTATTAACAAGTAATAATTAAAAAAAAAACAAACAAAAAAAAAATCTATATCAACATAATCGGAAAAGATATATTACAATGTGCTGTAGTGTTTTTATTTTTTAAAAATATTGCAATACTGAAATTAGGCCTTTTTCGTTAATGCACTCTGGGTCCGATCGCTTAGGCCGCTAGCTGCTGCTTGACATGCCGTAGAACAACAACAATCACAACTGTAACAACGCGTTTCGGCCAATAAATGCATCGGCGCAGTTTGGCCCCTGAACATTTACAGATTTCGGCCTGAGACATTTACGCTTAGACGCATACGCACTAAAGCGGTTGCTGTTAGAGCGATTGCAGTGCATGGCCTTAGCCGCGTGGCACTACTCGCTGCACTGCGAGTAGGCACTCGGACACACCCTCGATCCGAAGCGTATCTCGAAATGTTAGCAGAATTTTAGTAGTTCAACAAAGCCCATAGGCAGCGCTATTTTGGCTTTATAGTGGATTTTTCTTTGTTTTTGCCATTTTAATTAAGCACCACAATCCGTTCTGCTGTCATCCATTGAAGTCAGCTGCGTGTGTTGAGTGTTCAAATATTACGTAAACAAATATGCGTTCCCATATTTATTTTTACAATTTTTCAAAATTGAAAGTATGAAGTCGACATCGAAATCGAAATCGATCAAGATTTTTTATTGAAAACACGTTAAACTATTTTTGAGTGCGTTTCGTAAGGAAGTTTTAATTATCACAGCAAATTGAAATGCGCGCTGAGTTGCATTTTCTGTTAGACAAACCAAGCGAGCATCAAGCGAGCGCCAAGGCAAGCCAAGCCAAGTCAAGCCAAGCCATACCAAACCAACTCCCAAAGAGATCTACTAAGAGTTAAATAAAGTGAAACCTTTGCGGTTGAATGATTAGTGATATTTCCCAGAACTAGTTGGCTCCACTAAAATTTGAATTTATCACGAATTATGAAATTATTTAATTGGTTTACGTCACAAGTAACTCATATATGGGATATGTTGTTGCAATACCCAACTCTTTTGTAGAAACAGCTTTTAAATCTTATTAATAATAATCATTTCTTTGCTGATAACATATTACATATAATAGAAGTTTATATGTATGTCAATATGCAAAAATATTGTAGGTTAGTGATAAGTATTTATATAAAATTGTACACACTAAAAATAGAGTTCCATTATAATTACTTAAAAAAACTTCACTTTAAAAAAAATTGGGCTCGGACGCTTCTTCTATAGAAACTCGTCTTTTGATCTGTGTTCCTGCCATTATAATTACTTAAAACTCATTTAAAAAAAAATTGAATTAGACGCGGGCGCCTCTTCTATGAAAACTCGTCTTTTAATCTATGTCCCTGCCATCCATAGCAAAAGCTTAATTGATGACTAGTTTTTATGTCAGGTAAATAGAGAGGAAAATAGGTTCATACTTCCTTAGCAGTTAGGTCAAAAGCTACATCACAATAAACCGTGGACATGGGTTGATAATCGTATAAGTGGTTATGGAGTTATGACAGTGACAGCTCCAGTTAGTAGATATTTAAAGGCTTGGACACTAAAATACACAAATTCGGACTCTAAATGTAAAACCTCGTACTTGGTGTATGACTTATGATCATTTTTTATGACACGTAAATAGAGAGGCTAATAGGCTCATACGTCCATAACAGCCAAGTCAAGAGTTACATGGCACTACACCGTGGGAATGGACCGATAACCATGTAAGTAGTTATGGAGCCATGACAGTGACATAGCTCGAGTTAGCAGATAACTGGTGGTTTAGGCACTTAAATACACAAATTCAGACTCTAAATCACTTTTTATGACAAGTAAATAGAGACGTAAATAGGCTCATACTTCCTTAACAGGAAATCATAGAAGAATTATTGCAGAAATCTTGAATTATCCCAATATTAATG
Organism: Teleopsis dalmanni; assembly: GCF_002237135.1. Lineage (NCBI taxonomy): Eukaryota > Metazoa > Arthropoda > Insecta > Diptera > Diopsidae > Teleopsis > Teleopsis dalmanni. Next base: position 43,121,668 of record NC_051848.1, read on the forward strand.
GAAAAATTGCTTTGTCTCTCATAATTCTCTTGTTTTACTCACATTTTCGATTGTAGCTGCTTTTAGTTCAAATAAGGATTGTGAACACACACTTAGGAATATAAAGGAATATAAACTTTTTGCGCAACGAAAAGCCCCGAATACCTATTCACACTACGCTCGTTTATGGCCATAAATAACTATTCCACCCTATAAAGTTGTAGCTATTGTACATATGATACTTATTTTCAAACTCTCTTAAAAGTTTCTGGGGTGAAATATCAGAGTCTTGCAGCATCCAGCATTAACAAGGCCCAAACATTATACGGAAATAAAAATGGATAACCCTGTATTACAATTATGTTATATTTTATAACATTATTTTAATGATTTGGCGTATTTTCGTTCTGAGAGCGTCTTAAAGTCTTTCTCTTAAGTCTCCTTTAATCCCTTCGTATACTTTCAATGTCCTAGTTCGAATTAAGCACAAGCAGTATTGTTAGCATGTCTAAGTTTTTGCCAATTTTGATGGAATATATCTTCCTAATTCAATAATAATAAACAGCGAACGATTTCGTCCGTCGCTTCTATATGGTTGTGTAGCGTTTAGCAAAGCTTTAAACACTACTATTCGCCAACTAGAAATTGCACAAAGTCAGGCTCTGAGAAGACTTTTCAAAGTAATATGGTACATTAGGACGAATGACATCCTCAGTTACTAAAAGATTGATCCCATCAAAAAATACATAAAGGATAGAGCACTGAAATTATTTGCGAAAACTGTCAGTCTGTCAGACTTACCAACACCGCGTTATCAAATCTCAGAATGGTTACAGGCTCCACGGGGAGGTATGTAGATCTGAAATCAATTATTGCGTAGTCTGATGAAGTGATGAACAATAATTCAGTCAAGGCGTAAAGAGGGGCTCAACTGCACTGGCTTAAATAGAAATAAATAAATAATATATAAATTTTATTTTTAAATAAAATTAGTAATTTATTTTTAAAGCATTGATGATGGAACGAAACGAACTTAATAGAAAATTATCTCAGTTTTCTCAGCAAAATATGTTCCAATTAATATCGATTTTTGTTGACAAAAGATTAAGATTGTCGAGGTAGATACTAACTTTAAAATTTATTTCAAATAATTAGTAAATTATAAACATAATTTGTCTTATTTTAAATTACTGTAGTTAAATGTGCAACGACTTAAAAGGTTCTTTCAAAAATAATTTCAATTGCGAAAGTCGACATAATTCATACCAGGCAGGCTAATGACCACACTACACTCAACCTATCTTAACATTATTTCTATGAACGACTTGGCTTCATGGCACTTTTATTTTCATTTAATTTAATTATAAATGTACTCGAAAAACAGAATTGATTAAAATATTAGATTTGTGCTCCGTTTTAAAGATAAAATTTAGTCAGCGAATAACTGATTTCTCGAGATAAAATACTTCCAGCGAAGCAATTTGAATCTAACTAATTCCACTCACACTGCTCCATGATATGCACGACTAAGTCTTTCTAGTTCTATTTGTCCATAAATCTTGTCTGTCATAACAGTTTTGTAAAGTATAGAATATACGTACTACCGGGGAATGATATTAGCCAATCGACTACGGACTGCGGACTGCGGAGTAATTCTTTTCAACTAAGCATTTGCGTAAGCAAATTGAGTCGATGGGGAGTGACCGCCTGCATTTTGCGGTAAGCCAGGGCTCACTTTAAACACGTGCTTAATATCAAACTTCATATTTACTTTACTTTAATTATTAATTAAATTACTAAGCCGCATAAAATAAAAGTTCTGAATTACAAATTAACTGCCTAATGAATATGGCAAGTAAGTGGTGACTGTGTGTTGTTGTTGGAATTCAGCGCTAATTAAGAAAAATAATTACTTGTTATTGTTAATGGACAGACCCAGACTGATTAAAACGATTAGTCGACGACTAAAATATGGTTTAAATGGAGATAAGAAGAAGTAGAATGTAAACTCGAAAAGTTTTAAGTAAAATTAGCAAACACACAGTCTAGTTAAGAGTACCCTATTCCTGCAATCGCTTCACTTAGCTCATTTTGACATGTAGAGTAATTAGATTTTAAGCCTTATGTATTAGTTTTGCTATCTCCCATTCAAGTGGAAATGGTATTTTATTAATCATCAGTGTGGCTGTCTTCTACTTCGATTTCAACTATTCTGAACAATAAGATTATACGCACTCTCGCTTGAACCTCAGAATATTTTTCCCATACACTATTTATTTGTCATTTATTATTGGTCCATAATTTATACACAACATCGTACAATGTATATAACATATATATTGATTTGAAGCCGGTACTTGTGTATATAAAATAAGTGATCATCAAAACATTCTCTCTTCATGTTCGTATGCTTTCTAATAAATTTACAGAGATAATAGCAGATTTCTAAAAATTCGAAATTTACTTCACTTTTCTAAATATCTGAACCGGTTGGAGATTTTGTAGTATTATTATTAATTTCTTGTAAATTCATATACAAATACACAATAAAACACAAAAAAACCAAATACAAACATTTTTTTCAACACACATAGTTGATATATATACTAACTATAATGATAGATGTGCCCTGAAAATATTCTCCACAATCGCAATAGACTCTTTTTCAGAATAAGTACACCTTCATATAGTCATAGAGTATAAAGAAATATAAAGCGCATTCCGTCTTCAAAATATCGTCTTCTACATGGATTGCGTACTCAGACGATATCTTTAAAATATGAAAGACTCTGGAACTTCACTTCCTGTAACTGTAAAACAGTATTTTCCAAGAGTTCTTCTTTCAAACGAATGGTAGAACATGGACTTCACATAAGACCTGAATGCATGTGCTTGGTTCACTGATTAAACAAAACTTAAAAATGGATAGTATGATGCTGGCATCTCAAGAACTCACATTCAACATATTTTTTTCAATGATAATTGCAGACAAAAGACGTGTAAAAAGTGTAAACTGTAATAGCACAGTTGCCTAAATATGTTAGGTGAAATGAATCACCTATCAGTAACGAATTTTATATATAATCGGATATTTAAGCAACTATAAAAATTTTTCAATCCTGGACCACTAAATCCAACTTAGTCTGGAGGTGCGAAAACCTCCATATACTATGAAAAAAATAAAACACATATGGATACCTGATCATTAGAGGCTTGACTGTAACATAACAACACACAGCTTGCTAAGGATGATAAGGATGTATAATTCCCTTCCCTTCAATTTGCTTGTCAAATTGAATTAGTACTTAGCAATAGAGAATAGAAACTATTTGACTAGATTTAACCAGAGAACTCAATCGAGTCAATAAAGAACGGACAGTTTTCTTAGTGTAAATAGAAGTAACTCGGATAAATCATTGTTTTTATAACTGGACATGTTTACTATTTTTTAACACCTTTCAAAGAAGAAACCAAAGGAAACCGATAACTACAGATTGTCTGAAATGCAGAATAAAACTACTATTCAACTTATCAACTCGTGCCAGGATGCGATCCCCATTAAACTTCCATTAAATCGAGTAAGTTCTGCGATCTAAGACCAGCAGACATTATTAGATTTGTGGACAGCAATGTTTTGCTCAGGTTAACTTAGAAAACACCTGCTAGCAATAAAACAATAGATCTCACAAGTCAGAGAGTACAAATGTCCTTTCTAATACCAATAATAATAAAGCCCACGGTTTCGTCAAGTCCAATATATTGTCATTTAAGATTATCAAAAAACGTAAACGTGGATTCTATGTTGATTGCTTAATAATTTTTGCACTTTTCATCAGATTTTATCAGTGACATTAAAAATCTGAGAGCTGTAGAGTAGGAGTAGAGTAGTTAGACGCAGGAAGGCTGAAAATTCGAAGTCGTGTGCATATTGACATATGTTATTAAGTGAACACATTGCTTTCCACAATTGGTGAAAAGTACTTCACGCTTTAATATTTAGTAAGGTGTTTAGACCCTTCGTCTTTAGCTATTTTGCTGTAGTAGAGTAGACTGTAGAACTCCTCTACGTTAATAATTGTAAGCTTATTGATTATAGTTAGGGCGTAGTTATTAGTACTTGCTTTCGCTTTAGCGTTTGCAGACCAAAAAAATAAACTTCGTTTTGAGTTTTTTCAATGGATGGGTCATGAGATATCATCTGAGTAACCCAAGTCAGAGTTTGACAAAAGCGAATTTATCGAAATAAAAGTTGAAACTCTAAAAAAATCAAGACGACTTTACTTCAAGTCAGAAAGCTTTTGAAATGTATGCAATCTATAGCTTCACGGTTGCTTAAGTACAGCGTCCAGATGAGTACTATGGGGTGAAGTGATGAAGGAAATATTTTTAATTATGTGGAATTAAAATTTTTTTAGAAATAATTCTTTTGAATTGTTAATATCGGATATACCATATATCTTGTGTCTCTATAATTTATAATGGATTGCATTTTTATTAAAATCTCCAGAGTTGTAAGGCATAAAGTGTTCGTCCAGCTTTGCGTTACTCAATCAAGCAATTTCCAAATAAAAAATCACAAATATTGAATTTTAATCAATTTTAACATTTTTATTTGTTTCTTAATGTGTCTCAAATCGTTTCGTGCTCTATTGCCATGCATTTTGCGATGCATTCTTAAAGCTGAGCGTTCCCACTTTTGCTTTCGATTCGCAAACTGGAAATAAACAATCCGACACATATTAGATAATTCAGCGAGTACCTGGGCGCATGTTGGTAAACTCCACAAATGTGTAAATCCGTTGTATCTTAAAATGTCGATTGGATTTTTGAATTACTCAGCAGATATCAATTGCTTACGAGACCAAACTATCGCACGCACTTTTGGAACTGCAACTCACAGCAAACTCACAGATACTGGAGTATCTACGCAGCGTCAAAAGTGCAGATCGCAGTAAAAAATTATTTACGGCATTCGTGTGGCACAGTTACAGTGCGAGTGTTGCAATCTGGCACTGAAAGCGAACGTTGCTGACGCATTGCAATTGCAATGAAAATGTGTCGCATGTGGAATTATTTTAGCCAACACATGCAATGATAACAATCCGCTTAAGACGAGCTGCCGGCCAAGTAGGCGTGTATCTGTCCATTACTTATGACTCGACTCTAATGCAACCACTAAAACCAGCATTTCAGCAAACGATGTAACAAGAGTATGAGACGTGCTGCAGTGGGCTATGTACTATGCACAACATGATATGCAATGTAAGCGGAGTTCCAATTTATTGATTGTCTCAAGTGTTTTGCATACCGAAACTTCATGAAATCTCATGAAATGAATCGAATTGCCCACATTTTAGATGTAGGGCGTGCTTGAGAAAAATGCACTGAAATGCACTAAAATGCATACAACAAACTGACAGTTTATGCACCTTTAAGGATTAGCGCTGCGAACCAAAATGGATGAATAAGTGCATGAATGAAGCAATAAAACACTCTTGGTAATACCGTAAACATTTCAAACTTTCCACCGCCGTATGAATTAATTAAAACCAAAGTGGGACTTCACACATTAACTTTCGTGTGAAACTTTGATTATGTCATTCCGATAGACTTCAAGATAGAAAATATTGTGCAAATTTCAAATTTGCAACCATTCACAAATTACGAATTACTCGTAAAAAGTCAAAAACAAGAATATCTGCATCACATTTTTCATATGAATATTAAACATACAAACTTATTCGAATATGTTGACCAATAATGCGATTAAGTTAAAAAGAAATATTATCTTATCTTTATTGGAATGCTCTGAGTAAAAATTATAGCTCCATTACATATAATAAATACAAGATTAATTAATCTATAAAGTATTTTGTCCAATTAAGCAGCAGAACTTCTGACTTTAAAACAGACTTTCCTGTTCCGGTTTGAATTTCTTTACTTTTAATCAGGACTAAATCGGAACCTTTCAATCTAAAACAATCTGCGGATCAATAAAATATTCCATATATTTTGCAAGAGCCTAGAAGATAGCTAATACGAGTATTTTCTCAAAAACTGATATCGGTCCGATAGCCGATATCAACACGATTTTTAGGAAACCTTAATCTAAGCCAATAAGCTTAAATTATAGAAAAATGATTTTACAGACATAAACTAGATTTAGGTATTTTGTTCAAAAAAATAATATCGCTGCTCCCAATGGCGGGATCCGGTGATTGAGAAACTTTAATCTAAACCACTAAGTTTGAATTATGGAAAAATGATTTCATAGATATAAACTTTTAACTTCATTGGAATATTGCACCCAAAAAAGGCGCTTTACATATAGTTTCAATCCGTTGAACTTGTGTTTCTAAATAAAGCTGTAGTTTATAAGCTCGTTCTAATTTAAGGCACGGAAAGTGCTTTGGTTAGTGTTACTTAAGAAATAAAAAAAGTGATAGAAAACTTAGAACTTCAGCATTAAAAGTTTATGCAGCCTTGGCTGCTAGTGGAAAAACAGTCGTCATATGCGAAAACCTCGTTATTATAAATTTGATAGGCACGAGCTCTAAGCCTGGTACTTGCAGTCCAAACTAATTATATACGGCCTATAAACTGATTAAAAAGAAATACTTAGTACTTGGCAATACTCGAAACAGCGCTATATGTGCAGCCAAATTTCAATCAATTAAAATAAATTTTTGTTCTTGTCTTTTCTTGGCTATTCGAATCCATCTAACTTTTAAATAGTTTCTTTTCGTCATAAAGATGCGTCAAGAAACAGACAAGAAACAATTAACATTAATAAACTAGATTTATTATATCTTTATTATATTAAAGTTATTTCACAGATGCACATTAGGTTTATTAGATCTGAACCCATCTGAACAAAGTGAGAGAAAAATATTAACCTCTTTCTATTATTATTTTTTTTTTGTTATCTTTTTCCTTTTCCTTCCTTTTTTCCTTTAATTTTTTTATAATAGTACATACTTTAGCTTTATATTTGCCTACTTCCAATCTAAAACTGATCTGACAAATAATGAGAGAAATTCTTATGGGCTCTGAGGCCAGTATTGACAGACACTACTTGGTATTTTATTTCTTTTTATATTTTCTGCTTTCTATTTCTTCTTCAGTTCTTAATTTTTATATAATCGTATATTATATATTAGATTTTTTTGTTTGATTTGATATTTACCTATTATGTTAACCAAAAGGATCTGACAATTTATGAGAGAAACTCTTATGGGCTGAGGCGGTTATTGATAGACATTAATTTTCATTTTATTTATTTTTTTTCTCTTTTTTTATGTTTTTAAATATTCATTTTTTGTTTTTTTTTCTTTCTTTAGTTAATAATTTTTTATAGTTGCATATCATATATATTTCTTTTATTATTAATTGTTACTTCTGAAGACAGGTGACACGAAGTTATGGCCATATATCAACTTTCTATGTTTTGTTCTGTATAAATTTGAATAATAATTAAAAATGCAAATAATAAATCTAAATTCTAATGAAATAGAACTACAACTACTAATAATACTACAATTAATACTACAATTTAATCTGCAATCAGTTGACGTGGCCGATTGATTAAAGTCAACTGGAAATCCAAATTTAGTATCTAGTATCTTAAGTCGGTTTGCTATTATTGAATATAATTTAAATAGAAATTGTGCAATGCCGACGCAACTTAAACTCGAATTTGTTATTTGCATAGTTTATAATAAATCAATTTTAAATTACCTTCAGGTCCAGTTTTTGCATGGGCAAGGAACCGCGGGGAAATACATATATAACACAATAAATTCATGCAAATTAACGCAAATAACCACCACGAGCTCAGCTCATCAATTCATGCTTGAGTCGCCTCACTCGAATCAACTTGAATCAACTTGAATTTAATGCTCTTAATTAACTTAAATATTGATTTTAATCTCCTAATAAGCAACGAGTTAAGCCCCAAATTGCACTCTAACCCCGATTTGCAGACAACTTTGAATGGGATTAACGCATAAACATAAATGAAATCGACATTATAAAACACGTCTGCAATCAAAAATTTTATTTCCAAAAAAAAATTAAATAATATTTAAAAAAAATAATAATTATATGTTGCAACAAATGATTTTAATCCGTTAATTTTATTTTTTATCTATTTTTCAGATGTTCCCTCAAGTCTTCGCTTTGATTATTTCAACTATAATTATGCTTAATATGCAACAAACGTTTGTGGCTGGTGCAGGTTACCATTATGAACGGCCAGCAGCTTCACTTCCAGCTGGAAGAACAGAGCATGTGTTTGGTCCAATACCCACAATTCAGCCTTTACCACCGATACCGGCCTTGCCTCCGCTGCCAACTGCACGCTCTAAATTTCCACTACAACCACAAACCCTATTATTTCACACAGCACAACCGACTATAGCACCACGACAGTCCTTAGGAACATTGTTTATACCACCAACTGCGCCCGCTACATTCACTGTAACTAATGCACAACAACCGCAAGCTTTCGTTGGTTTTATACCACCAACAGCATCTGCTACATTTGGTTCCGGTGTTGGAGTAGCTGCTGGTGCACCACCCACAGCACCACCTTTACGCATACCATTTGGCAAGCAAGCGGTCATTCATTTGCCAACCGCCGACGAAAGAGACTTCTATGTCGTTAACGGACGTCAGTTGAAGCAATATGCGGTAATTGAGATAATTGACAATGATATTGAGCAATCGGTACAACCGTTCCTATCAGGTCCTACCTATGACTTGAATCGTGCACGTATTGGCGCTTCTGGAACTGGCGCTCTATCGCCACTGCCAAGCACACAAGGACTTCAAATCGGGTCTCGATCTAGCGCCTTACTCGTAGAGCAGCAGCGGGTAGAACAACCGACACAATCTGTTGACGATCCTATCACCCTAGGCTCTGGTGGTCTTGGCTATGTGCGCTTACCCAATGGTAATGTTTATTTAGGTTCCGGTTCATTGGGCTACATCAGTGCACAGCAACGCTCACGGTTCGTAATGGATGCACGTACTCGCACCGGTGCCAATGCGCCTAGTCCACTGCATTTCGGTCACGGTGCATTGGGCGGCACAAGTAATGTTTTTCGATTTAAATAAAAAAAAATCCATTGTATAAATAAAATTTATTTTTAAACAAATAACAAATACTCGTACTTGCTACATGTCTTTATATTTTGTACAATATTTTCATTTAATTTTCTTACGGATTATTTTAAGTGTAATTTCGGTTCAAAGCTGCGTTAATAAACGAAATTCTTCATAACAATTTTTTTCTGTGTTTTATTTGCAATTTTTGTTATTTAAAAAAATAAAAGGTTAAAGTATCTCTGAACTGTTGCACATTTAAAATGTATTTTAATATATTTATATTATTTATTTAATAATAAGTTAAGTCAGAGTTAATTCCTATCAGTCAGTGATTATCGGAAGTATCTGCTCCATGAGCAGACCTTATCCCGTCTTTGATGCCCAACACGAATTTTGATCAAATTTAGTAGCTTTATAATGATATATTAATCTTCTGAAAGCTAATCTTGTAAAAGTTTGGAACGGACAATATTTCAACGCCCTACGAGTTCTCATACGCTATAATCGATATCATTTTTAACATGATAGTCCTACTATGCTACTCTACTCTTTTTGAATTACGTGTTTTTAGTATTTCAAGGTCTGTAAATACGCTTTTTCTGTCACCAATGGAAACATTAACATTAGTTTTGCTGCTATTACGGTAAGTATTTTTACTATTTGGCCTAGTAAAAATGTTTAGAATTGATCCATAGCATAACACATAACAATGGATTGATCCATTGGTGTTTTATAATACATATGTCATTTATTTTTTCTCTCGCTGAGTTGTGGCGAATTTGAAATTCGTCTATTGGGGAAAAAGACGTATATACCTTTTTCTAAAATCTTTCCATTATATGTGAATACCTGAACGATGTCACCATTATTTAATGTCTACACTGCACATCGATAGGTGAATAGGTATAATTAAGATTTGGGACATGTGCTAAGATTTTGGACAAGGTTTTGGGCATGTGAATTTTTTAATTACATGACATGAATTTTGATTTAAAGGACTTCAAGTTTGTAAAATAGACGCTTTTAGGTACTTGTGTCGATGTGCTTTCCGTAGCAGAGTCCATCACAACACCCAACCAAATGTAACACCATAAAGTGAGTTTTTATGGATTTACAATCTTAAATGCGACAATCTTGTTTGTTGATATTCACAAAATGAATAACACTTTATATCTTCCGTGTCCAAAAAAAGAAGCCTAATCTACATGACTAATATTAATAATTGAGAAATATGTATATGTTTATAATATATATCACTTTATCTATAAGTCTGTCTATCAATTTGTTGATTTGTCTACCTTCCAATCTACCCTTAAGTCTCTTTGTGTGGATGTCGACAATCTGCTATCTTACTAATAAAATAGGACATTAGGACATTTTTTTAATCTACACAAATAAGATATTAATATTAATGCAGTTGGTTACCTTTTGTATCTAGCACTTACACAAAAAAGAATAGGAGTTTTAACATGAGTTTGTATTTAATTCGTATAATATGAATTAATGCAATTAATAAAATTTAACGTCAAAAACAATTTCTACAATTAAAAAATGTTTAATTAACAACTATATGTTGTTTCCGCTTGTCAGTTTTACTCATTAAAGCCACTAATAAAGATAATTTACGATAAAATGAGCTTTCATATAAATGAGCTCATTATAAATAAATCAGGTGATATAACGCAAAAAATGTCAAATGCAGCCCTTAAAAATTAATTTCCCACAAGGGAAATTACCATAATTCGAAATATTTGTCATATGTTTTAAATATTATGTTTATGTTGATAAATGATCAATATTTTTGGCATTTTCCATATTGAAAATATTGTGTTTACTTGCAAACTAACTAAGAATTACAAATTAAATTAAAACAACATAACAAAAAAATGAATAAAATAATTAAATTTACTGCGGTACTGACTTGTCAACATATATGTGTTGCAGTCCAATAATGTCGAGATTGCGCTAAGTTATTTCAACTTCGAAAAAAATGACCAATGGAGAACAAGTTTATATTTACCAATCGGAAACGACATGTTTGAATTTCTTCAGTAAAATAGTTTCTTCAAATTATTGATACACAAATGCCACGGTCTTTCCAACATTTAGTAAAATTACGAAAAGATTTTCTGTATTAAAGATTATACAAACCAGTGGCGGTTTCTATTCTTAAAAATTATACATCTATGGCCATATGCGAGTTCGAGTAAATTGAGGTAAAGTAAATTGAAATTTCCTAGGGAATTATATCAATATTTATTTATTTATTTATTGCACTTATTTATTATTTTTGGTTAAAAATCTTCACATTTATTTATTAAACATCTTATAAAATTTTCATAATGGTAACACCTATTTTATCTAATTTTTATCTAATTTACCCTACTCGAAATACTGGTAAATACCAACATTCGCTGCCATACCGACATAATATACAATTTCCCTCAATTTACCATCAATTTACTCGAACTCACTCTCGAGCAATATAATAAGTTATCAGAAAGCTCAAAAGCTCTTCAGCGCTTTCGTACAAATTTTAATACCTTTGTTTTAATGGGGTCTTTGATAATAATACACTTTTTACATAAAAGCTTTCGTTCATTACTTTCTATACACAAACCATTTTTTTTTTGCTGTAGAACTATTAAAGCACAGACAAATAATTATATTATTAATTATATTTGTCTGTGATTAAAGTTATGAACCAAATACAAGAAAAAGCGGCAATTATTGATATAAACGGTCTTTGCTCTTCCTTTAAAAGCTAAAATCAATATAAAGCTTATGCCACTGACAAATAATATGTATATATATTATATATATATTATTATATATATTATAAAACAGACAAATAATTTTTGTCAATAAATAACAAATAAATTGATTTATGATTTTATATATATTACAAATAATATATATTATTTGTCCGTGCTTAAAGTTAATATTACCATAAAGCTTCTTATATGTATACCAAAGTAGAACACCGTAAAATTATGCTAAATCATGCTATTTGCACTAAGGTTCGAGTCTTAACGTCGTAATATTACGATCTTTGTATACGGTCATTATATCGATAGCAAAGACAAACATCTTACAATAATAATAAGTACACGATATTTGTACTAAGCTTCATGCCTTAACGTCGTAATATTACAATCTTTGTGTACGTTCTCTATCAATACGGCCTCCAATACGTGCTCTGCACTTAAGCTTTTACTCGTGATTCCCTGTACTCAAACCATTTCTTTTACACAGCGAAAATATTGCTATTGGTCCATACCGCGCTTTAATAAAATTTAGGATTAAAGTTAATTTTTATAATACTTTTCGCACAGTTAACTGCATTCAGTGAATTTGAATTTTTCTCACGCTTCGTTCGATGCTTGAGCAAAGGTTGTGAATATTAATAATATTTTTCTTCTGTCATTTTTTGACATTGTTTATTTTACATTTGCAAAACCGTTTTTTTCTAAATACCACAACGGACATTGTATAGAGAAAATAAAAGAAATTTAAATAATTTATGAATACCAAAATAAATTTAAAATTACTTTTCAGAAGTTTTCCTTAGATTTTCTGAAGTTAGTTTCTAAAGATTTGAAGTTAATTATTTCTTTCGTTGAGTGCTTTACAGTTAGTAAATTGGTTTTATCTCTCTCTCTCTCTATTTTTTTTAAACTATAACCGCTGTATTGTAAAATATCTTTTTTTTAAATAATGTTTAACCCCCAACAGGCAGAAGAAGAGTGAATGATTATTTGATTCATTCACAATGTAAATAGATAGGCGCTTTGAAATGGTGCCTACTAAGTCATCTAATGTTTTTCCGTTCTTTTCTTTTGTCTATAGTACAGTAAATCCATTGTTATTGTTACTTATTGGTTGATGGAGCCAATAATGTATAACCTAATAGTAGTTTGTTTGACATTTCCAGGTACTAATTTCTCCTCTATGCTTAAACCATTTCTTCAGAACGATTTTGGTTTTTTAAATAGATCCATTTGATAATGGATTTTAATAGAGTCAGCTATTTTGAATAATTTCTTCCAAAATGTTATATACAGATATAGATAACTTCTCATGAAAGATATCAATATACGCACTATTGAAGGGGAAACAAGTAGAATATATTTGGTCATTCTTTCACACTTTTTGTTACACTGGCAAATGAATGATCCATACGCAATTTTTACATGGAATATCCAGACGACGAGTAAAAATAAATAGACGCGCCATCCAATAGTTTTCATGTAAAAATTTCCACGTTTAAAGCCCACGTCTAAAGCTAAACAATATTCAGACATAGCATAGTGGAGAGAGTCGCTAGCTGGGTTTATTAAAATACGTTGCCATATAGGTTTAATCCAAAAATCTGATAAGTGTCAAACACTACATAGTTCGGAAGTATTTATTCAATCTTATTAAGTTCATTAATACTCATTCATTGCCCATAAGCATGTGATTAGGTTTTCTCTAAAAAGATAAAGAATCCACACAAGAATTGGATGTTGCGGATGTATTAAAAGCAAATGTTAGAAATTATATTAACTATGTTACACTAGATTTCAGTGAAATTATTTCATATTTATAAAAAAACAAGAAAATTCTATACAAATAAAGTGCAATAATGCAGCATATTTGTGCTATAATATACCATATTTATTAAATTAATAATTATTACTCAAATAGTGTAATTCAAAATACCAGTAACGAGTAACAATAAATAGACGCGCCATCCAATAGTTTTCATGTAAAAATTTTCACGTTTAAAGCCCAATGTCTCTAAAGCTAAACAATATTCAGACATAGCATAGTGGAGAGAGTCGCTAGCTGGGTTTATTAAAATACGTTGCCATATAGGTTTAATCCAAAAATCTGATAAGTGTCAAACACTACATAGTTCGGAAGTATTTATTCAATCTTATTAAGTTCATTAATACTCATTCATTGCCCATAAGCATGTGATTAGGTTTTCTCTAAAAAGATAAAGAATCCACACAAGAATTGGATGTTGCGGATGTATTAAAAGCAAATGTTAGAAATTATATTAACTATGTTACACTAGATTTCAGTGAAATTATTTCATATTTATAAAAAAACAAGAAAATTCTATACAAATAAAGTGCAATAATGCAGCATATTTGTGCTATAATATACCATATTTATTAAATTAATAATTATTACTCAAATAGTGTAATTCAAAATACCAGGCCATTCTGATCAACATGATTAGGTACGTCTAAAAACCAGTTACTACTAGTTTAGTTAGGAAACTAACTAGTTTAGTAGACGCTAAATCGATAAAATGGGTAAAATTTCTCTCATAAGTGGGTACTGTTCAATTGGTAGAAATGGACAAGAATTTTCATTTCTTTGTCGAAAAGTGGAGAATTAAATTAACAAATCTACAAAGGTTTTTGCAAAAAAAAGAATAGTTTACCTCAAAAGACGATTTTAGGAAGATGGTAAGTGAGACAGTTAAAGAAAAAGTGTTCCAAAAAATCAATTTACGTTACCTGTTGCGGTTTTTAACCAATGTTTTTTTTTTTAAATATACAACCATTTCAGACTCAGTCTCAATAAAAGTTTAAAAATGGACATTCCTGCATTTACAATTCCTTTTCTTTCTTGAACCTTTAAGTAATTCAAGAAGTTTTATTTTCTCATACTTCTTGATAATAGATATAAAATAATCGTAAAATACTTGGAATTTTTAATTAACCATATTTTTAGGGTTTATGTGCTTTTAGAAATATGGTATATTATACAGAGAAAACAGAGACTATTTGATATTGTGGCCATTGAGAAGAGTTCAGGGCAACTTAGTATCTGTAGTATCTGATTTGCCTTGAAGCACATAAAATACCTCAGTGCGATGGAGACTATATAACAAAACTCTTTCGTTTTGGCAGAAAATTTGAGGTACACCTACCATTACGTTCCAGGTGAGAACACGGAGGCTCACAGTTTGAACCAAAAAGTTTGCTTTGGCACACAGATGGATCAGAAATGAAAGAAGGCACTGGTGCTGGTGTATATGGACCCAACACCAGAATTTCGGAGGCAATGGGCACATGGCCGAGACAACGCTGGTTCGAGTATTGCCTAGTACTCATGATCAGTGGTCTTAGGAAATAATCAAATTAGTCTTTAATTAGTATATAGTCCGTATATAATTTGTTTGGACTGCAAGTGCTAGGCTTAGAACTCGTGCCTATCAAATTAGAAACGAATTAGAAACTTTCAATTGTTCAAGTTCAATGGTCCTCAGCACTTTAAACCCCCTTTGGCTATATACTTGTGCTTATTTAATTAACTTCAATTGATTTTTGTTGATTTCATGGCATAATAATGTGATATAGCGTGGGCGATATTTTGTTGACAGCCAGCCACGATGGAGAGAGGTAAATGAGAGAATGCCGAGCTGTTATGATCACTGATCATCGTGGTCAAAAGAAATTTCTTATTACAGCAGAATTGCATGAGTAATGATTGGTTTGTGCTCTCTGATTTATGAAACGATAAGTATGTAATGAAAGAGAAGGAGAGTAAGAGGGAGATAGAGAGAAAGAGAAAGATAGAGAGAGAAAGAAACGAAGGGAAGAAAAAAGAGAGAAAGAAAGATAGAGAGAAAGAGAGAGTAAAAAAAATATTGAGAGAGAGAAATAGACAGAGAAAGAGAAAGAAACAGAGAGAAAGGAAAAGAAAGAGAAATATATATCGAGAAAGAGAAAGATACAGACGAAGCGAAAAATAGAGCATAGGAAGATATACATGGAGAGAGAAGGAGATAAGGAAAGCGATAGAGACAAAGAAAATTAAAAAGAAAGAGAGCGAGAAAAAAAGAAAATGCGAAAGAAAGAGAGCGAGGAAGTAAGAGAGCGAAAAAGAACAAATGTGAGAGCAAGAAAGAGAAAAAGAGAGAGAGAAAAAAAAATAAAGAGAGTGAGAATGAGAGAGAGAAACAGAAAATATGGTGGAGTGGCTATCGTAAGAGGAAGCTAGCAGGAAATTTCATCATCTTTAATTATTTAAATCGAAATATTTTCTCTAGATTTCATACTGGTAAGATAACATTCGAACATTCTAACGCATATTTCAAATTATGACTTAAAAACATAAGGCATTAATGTATTTGTCCATGGCACCACAGATTTATTAACCAGAAATTTTCTTTCAGCGTTTGGATAATTTCAGTAATTAAAAAAAAAAATCATTTTATATTTAATAAATATAATCTCAGATTTATTTACTTTGATTTAAAATCTATTTTAGTATACGTTTTTAAATAGTCTAAATAGTCTCAAATTCATTCAGTTCAGTCCTATTTTGATTGTACACATTTAACTGATTATATATGGCATAATCATAAAACATATAATCATATATATGATATAAGAAACATCGTCCATTTTTGATACTTTCTTAAACGAAAATGTACAATTATTAAAAATTAACTTTAATTAAGTCTATAATGGAATTATTTTTAATGACCCATTGATATTTTTAAATAGTTCAGGTGGAACTTCTATAGTTTTTTGACGAACAACTTAGTTAAATCAGAGAGTTATACAGAGACTGAGACAAGTCACAGTCAGATGGTATCAACCATCCCAATCCCATATTCTGTAAATTTATTCAGAGTCATTAAAGATGTGTGTGCTTTGGGATTATCATGATTGAAGATAACATCATGTGCTCAACGCCACAATATCAACCAATGCGTTACTCTAACAGTCACAAGGGATGGCTAACGTTGGAGAATATCGTGCATCATGACTGTGAATGCAAATGCTATAATTTAAATACTCTGGTGTTTTACTGGATCCCGAAGAAATAATCGACTTCCATAATGGAATGACTGATCGACCATTTAACTAATAAAGTCTGGCAATTTGTTTTCATAATAGTTCGATTTTAAAAATGCAATCCCCTCTCCCCTCGCCGTCAATATCCGACAACGATCTTAAACAACATTATTATTTCACTACAAAAAACTTTTTGAATCTTACATTCGAGATCAATGTTAATTACATATTATGTACATATGCTGGTCACTGCATCTTTACATACTGTAATCCTTCACATGCCGCATATGCCGCATTTATTTTCACTTACAGAAGAGTAACACTGCACTGTTTCTAAAGAGTAAATGTAAAAAGAATGTAAGAGTAAATGTTAAACAGTATTTGTATTAGCCTTGTCGTTCACGGTGAGCGCATGTGTTTCAGTGCCGTTTCGTTTCATTTAATTTATATGAAAACGAAGCACTTCCCCTTAAAATATGGGCGTGTGTTCCTACAACTAACACAATAAAAGGTGCTGTGCCATGCAATTAAGACCTTTTGGATGGCTGTGAAAGCAGTGTTTGCATTTAAAATGGCATACATAAGAAGTGGAATTTAATCAAAATAAAAAATGTCATAATTCAATAAGAAATATCGGATGAATCAAACAAATTCGGACAGCGCTAGGGAAGACTATCGGAAAGTCTGAAGATTGTTTTTGCTGCTTGAAATATAAATAAATTTAGAAATTTAAATAATTTTAGAAATTTAAATAATTTTGGAAATTTAAATAATTTTAGAAATTTAAATAATTTTGGAAATTTAAATAATTTTAGAAATTTCAATAATTTTAGAAATTTAAATAATTTAAAAAAAAAAATAATTTTATTCATTTAATTAGTTTTGAAATTTAACTAAATTTGATATAACAATAATTTTGAGATTTTTAAGAAATATTAAAAATATTGATATTAAAAAAATTTTGAAATAATAATAAAATTAATTGAATTTTTAATAACTTACAAAATTTAACTAATTTTGATATAACAATAATTTTGGAATTTTTAAGAATTTAAGAGATTTTAAAAATTTTAGAAATATTGATATATAATTTTAAATAATTTAAATAATTTAAAATTTAAATAATTTAAATGGTTTTGATATTTAACTAATTTTGATATAACAATAAATTTGGAATTTTTAAGAAATATTAAAAATATTGATATTGAAACAATTTTGAAATAATAATAAAATTAATTGAATTTTTAATAACTTACAAAATTTAACTAATTTTGATATAACAATAATTTTGGAATTTTTAATAATTTAAGAGATTTCGGAAATTTTGAAAATATTGATGTATAAATTTAAATAATTTTATTAATTTAATTAGTTTTGAAATTTAACTAAATTTGATATAACAATAATTTTGGAATTTTTAATAATTTAAGAGATTTCAGAAATTTTAAAAATATTGACATATAAATAATTTTGAAATTTAAATAATTTGGAAACAACAATAATTTTGAAATTTTTAATAATATAAGAAATATTAAAAATATTGATATATAAAAAATTTCAAAATAACAATCAATTTGGAATTTTTAATAACTTACGAAATTTAAAAATTTAATAATTTTGTAATTTAAATTATTTTGGAATTTAAAAAATTGGAATTTTTAATTTTCAATTGTGTTTGGAATTTTTTATTTGAAAATCAAAAACATTTTTTTTTTTTAATACATAAAAAAAATTATATTTTAATTAAAAATAGTTTTAAAATTAATGTAAAAACATTTTTTGTTTTATTTCAATGCATAAAAATAAATTATATATTATTTAAAATAATTTTAAAAATACGTGATGTAAAATAATTTTTTTTTTTTAATTTAAAATGCTTTATTTCTATTTGTCATTTATTTCTGACAATACAAATAAATACATACAATGATTTTGTTTATTTTTGTCCAATTGCATTTGTCACAGTAATGTGCCTTGCCCCATCATTAGTCAGTTCAGTGTGCGCTGGTATCAACGTCCTCCTCAGCTGCGCTCACGGCGCCGCCGATATATGCTTTGTGGGTGCACTTACATTAGATTCGTGTGTTAGTTATTTGGCAAATAAAAATTTTAAGAATTAGAAATACAATAGCAAAAGAAAAAGAAAAAGAAAAAAAAAGAAAGAAATTATTTTCAACAGTAGCAATTCGTGCATTTATCTTCAAAAAAAAAATATTACATTTGTTTGTGTAATTTTATTTAAATATATAAAGTAAGCGCGCGAATTCTCTAGCAATATTAATGCGCTCTCTTTCACTCGCTTTGACTTAAGGCGGTAACCTTAGCATATACGCTGACATATCCATTGCCAATTCCATTTTCATTTCCTTGAGAGCTCCCTCCAAGCACACAACACTACAACAACTACAACAACAACAACGATACGACACAATACTAGCAGCAATTCATTCCTTCCAGCAACATTCGTATTAATGTAAAGTGAGAAAAAAAAACACAACAAAAAAAAAAGAACCGAAGTGATAAAAAGCAACAACAAAAACATTTATACTTTCATTTGTGGCGATGGCGTTTTCATTTCCATTTCCACTGTCTATTGTAGGGTGAAGGGAGCGGAAGAGGGGGGGATTGGGGCAGGCAATAGGCAACAAAACAAATGCCATACATGCCAAGCAAATTAAAATTCACCACACCCAGTATTTTGTGTGTTTTGTGCGTTTGCTGTCAGTCAGCCAACAGCTTTTCATCTGTTTTACATATATAAATGCCTTAATTCCTTTTTCTTTCTTTAATTCTTTTTTTCCTACCATACATACAATCTGAAATAGTTTTCCATTTCATTCCGATTTATTTTTTCTTATTTTTTTGTGATTTTTTTTTTCTTCCTGCACACTTCATTTTTTTTTGCTTGTAGAAATTCATACTTATGCTTCGTCTTACTGCACATTTGATTTGTTGCTTTGACTTTCTACAATTGTATTTGTTGCTTTGTGTTGTATATTTAATAAAAGTTCACTCTCTCTCCTACACAAAGTTGACTTTGTGCTCTCCTCACTACTGTGCTGTGGTGTGCTATTATTGTATTGGCAAACGCAGTGGAATTTGTGCTCTTTTGCTCAATAACACAAATACTTTATGTGCTCCTTTTCTGCACTTGCAATTTTATTTATTTTTAGTTTTGTTTTTTTTTTCATTTTTTCATTTTTTTTTTTTGTCATATTCAACAGCGGTTCATCTAACACTCAACTCATTGCACCACCTTCCTCCTGTAATTCCCGTAATCCCAACAACGTTGCCAATTGACAAAAGTGTTTAGTTTTAAAACACACAGCACGTTTGTGTGTTTTTCTTGGATTTTGTGTGTTTTCATTTCGTTTACTATTCCTATTCTATGCATTAGTTGTTGCATAATTCGTTTTACTCTCTCATCATTAAAACAGCTCCAACAGCTTCAACAGCTCCAATAGCTTCAACAGCTCCAACAGCTCCAACAGCTTCAAAAGCTTCAACAGTCTCAACTATAAAAATGCACGAAACTCATTGCTCGCAAGTAACCATCGCCGCCGCCGCCGCCGCCGCCGCCGCCGCCATCCACCTACCCAACGATTAAGCATATAATTTTATTTATATTACGTTATTGTAGTTATTGCCGTCGTCACCCCAAACGTCATCGTTTTATTTTGACATTCAAACACAAGAACAAATGAATGCGTCGTATTTGTCAAACGACAGCATAGGAGCACACAGGGCATCACAAGGTAGCGAGCACCTCCAGTGTGCATATCCTGCTGCTGCTGTTGTTGTTGTTGCTGCTGTTGTTGCTGCTCTGTAAACAAACATACGGCATTTACGGAGAGTGCGAGTGAGTAACTTGATACTTTTATTTCGTTTTCAATCGTATGCAAAATAAGGATAGCGTGCACCACGTTTATTTCGTTTAATTTCGTTTAGCTTCCACATTTCTTTTTTAGTAGCGCCCCCTCAGGCTGGGCGCTACCATTGTCAGGTACTTACTTATTCTTGCTATTTTCATATTCCTATGCTGCTGTTACTGTTACTGTTGCTGCTGCTGTTGTTGTTGTTGCTGCTGCTGTAACTGTTATTTTTGTTACTGTTCTCCAGCTTACGTTTTTCTTCTAATATTTGTTTTTTTTTTTTTGTGTTTTGTTTTTTATTTTTGAATTGAGTACGTTTGTATCATTTCATTTTGCCATTTATTTTATTTGCGGATTTACTTATGTATATTTTTGAGTTCTTTGGTTCTTCATTTTTTATTTCATTTCTTCTTCGTATCGTTTCATTCTAATCCTTGCGGCTATGGTGACATTTTTATTTTCCTTATCATTCTCCCGTCTGTTATGTTGACTGTGTATGTTCTTGATTGCTAGCTAGGCTTTTGGCAATGTTAGGCGCACAGTTGCTACCCATCGAGGAGCAACTTGCTGCTATCGTTGTCGTTGTCGTCGTAGTCGTCGTCGTCGTCGCTTGTCGTCACTAACGTCGTCTTTACAGGTCCACTCTACTTTCTCAATGTTTTATGTACAAGCAAGCATTGTATTTACTTTGTTGGTTTTTTTCTTTCTTTGTTGTTTTGTTTTCTCTTTTATTTTATATTTAACAATTTCATATCATTTCTTATGTTTTTGCAAGAAGTATAACCATACACACACAAGCATAACTATATACATATGCATATATATTTAATTTTTTTTTAGATTTTTAAGCAATTTTGTTTTTATTTTTGTTGTTGAGTGTCGTGTGCAAATTGGATTTTCCTTCCTTTTTATTATTTTAAATATGTTTATACGTTTGTCTGTCTGTCTGTCTATCTGTATGTGTGTGTCTTGCTGTTCGTCTGTCTGTATTTTTATATGGCTGTGTGTGCGTGTGTGTGTGTGTGTGTGTTAGTCTCGTTGAGCTCCTAGATGGGGTACTTCTTGTGATTTGCTTGATCTTTTGCAAATTATGCCGTTGTCGTTGATGATGTTGATGTTGTTGTTGTTGTTGTTGTTGTTGTTGTTGTTTTTGTTTTTGTTGCTGCTGTTGTTGTTGCTGCTGCAGTTGTTCTTCACTCAGTGAGTGGAATGAAATAACATTTTTAAAATTTTATTGTAGTTCGTTACTTTTTCAAGTAGTTTTTCGTTGTTCTTGTTTGTGCTGTTGTTGTTGTTGATTTGGTCTTAATGTGGTCGTAACTGTCGTTACTGACGCTGACGTTGTTGTAGTTTCTTGTAGGGAATATGCATGCGAAAGGGTTACCAGATGTTTTACTCAATAATGATAACATATAATTAGGGTGGTCTTCAGGGTATTTATTTATTATGATTATATTTTTTTTTATATTTTTTTTTTTGCTTACTTTAAGAGTTTAATACTCTTTAAACTCTTTTCCATACGGTTTGGCTGCTAAATATTTATTGTTATGTCTTTCAAACACAATTAATTTTTTTTCAACGTAATAATCGAAAGATCAAATAAAAATTCAGCGCCATGTCAATTTTGGAAGGGGTTGAAATGATAAACACATAGCCTATAATATATGAACATTATATAAATATAATTACATATAAATATAAACTAACAATATGGATGAAATATGTACTTTAAAGATATCACAAAAATATATTTTTTTTTTGGAAATTAGCATTTATTTCAGATATAATAATGTCCTAACAACATTTACATTAATTAAAAAAAACGAATTAATAAAATAAATAAAACACAATATATAATTTATATCAAGATGGGAAAAGAAAAATTTTTCCGTCTTGGAAATATTATCTGTCAGATAATCTCTAACATACACCACCATGATTAATTTAGTGAATAAATTCACTTTTTCTATCTTATTTCATTAAATTCAGATGAAGCATAAAATTTCCGCTACTAAATTCTATTCGATTGGAACCTATATAATATATAATTGCAAAATATCGTTCCACGTATAGATGGCGATCTTAGAGCATTAGCACGTAATAGCGGTGTCTGGAAAGCATATGTGAATAGATTAAGTTCTTGAATTCTGATTGTAATTTATAGAACATATCATAATAATAATAATAAATGGTTCCATCTCGATCTTTACATTTTCAATAGCTGTACTGGATGTCTATTATATCGAGGATTCCATTCGCAGCCTCAACTGACAATATATGAACTTGTCTGTCGCACACTGTATACCCAACCTATTATTATACAATCTACATTTCTTGACTTCGATTTCTATTTCCTGTATGTTAGATCTCCTTAATAACACCGCTTTAAAGTTGTTGATTATCATATTTTAAATATAAGCTTTCACGTTTATTAAAAGTATAAGTAAGTATAAGCAGAATCCATAAATGAATCCATTTGGAGTATATTTGATAACCCAACCCAAGTCCGTATTTTTTTAAAAACGAGGTTACCGACCATTAAGGCTCAACATCATTGTGTTCTTAACACACGTATCATAGTTTAATGCAACGATAAACTTCCCTACTGGAAATTCAGGAAATTAAAAACCGGTAGCAATTAAAGTTATACGTTTGGATATAGTTTCTGCCATGGGAGGGAACAAAGCTCTTCTAACAGAACTGTGTTAGATGATAGCAACCAATTATAAAATGTAACTCCACATAGAATGAAAGTGTTGAATACAGTCAAACTTCACGCGAAACTATGAATACTCCCATTAAACGAACCAACCTCATTTGGTTAGAACAACTGAAACTTTAGACTCTGACACCCATAGTACCAGATCTACATTTCTGTTCGAGTGCCGCAAGTGAAACTCACTCACCGCTATTTATATTTCAAACAGTATCGGATAGTATCTACTGCATTTTAGTTGTCTCTAATTTTTGTGTTACCTCAAAAATATCTAAAACCTTTTGGCGCGGGTTGACACCCACTTAGTTGTACTGATACCCGAGTTAAATACAATTTATATATTTGCTTTAATATTTACTTATTTTATTTATTATATTTATTTATTTGTATAGAATTTTTTGGTGTTGTTTCGCTGACCGAAGCTACGAATTGGTTTATTGTTTTAAACAAGGATGTCTTGATCTGATCCAAATAGTTTCGTTGAAACATTTGTCAATATTTATGACAGGTTTATTTGAGCTATAAACTTCCCTTCCGGCTTTATGGATATTTATGCTATTGTGCTGGAAATATATAGCTCTATAATTTGGTAATCATATAGTATGTTATCTTCACATACTAGGTGTTCTAAATAGAAAAAATCCATTGAGTTCATTAATGACTGTCTAGAAATCGTGAATACTCTAAACTGCTTTTTAAAACACGTTAGCTTTATTTAAGCTATGAACTATAATTCTGCATTCACTGAACATTCGAAATTGTCGCCCTACTCAAGCACCATAAGAGGGCAATGTTAAAAAGCTCAATAAGCAGTTGCATCTGAGGACTTTTTCCCCCTCGATCCCCTTGACAATATAAATAATATATATATAATAATATAAAAAGGTTTTTGAAACAGTAGTAAACTACAACAACAAAAATTTATTTTATATTATTTTAATTAATTGAATTTTTGGCTTAGCATTGTCAAATACTCATTATCAGTGGTATTGGAAATAATTCTTGTATTTTAATTATTCGTAAATAATTTTTTGAGACTGCAAGTACCAGAAATCGAACTCGAAGCTCAGAGTCAGCGCCCCTTAATAATATAATATAATATGTATGTATATAAATTATATATAATAAAAAGTGTATTTAATTTAGTGGAGTACAAAAATACTGCCAACATTTTTTAGTATATCTTAAATTGGCACGATCCTAGCTACGGCCCGGTTTCTAACTGAACTAACTGTTTATTATTGTTAAAACTCGATTAAGAGTAATTGCAGGAAGTATCTTACTTGGCACTGATAGAAAAATTATAATTTTATACTTACAGTCAACGAATAATAATTATTATTCACTTTCTGCTCTTTAGACCTAATAAAATGATTCTAGTCCAATTTTGTTCTTCAACGTACCATTAATATTTGGTGCTTAGATAACAATTAAAAAAATAAATTAAAAAAATATACAGTATTTCTGGAAAGATATTAGTACTTTAAAAAAAATTTTATGACTTCGAAGATAACATGATTTGGCTGTCTTATTTCATCGAAGCTTAAAAATTTTAAGAATGAGCTTTCTTTTGAAAGTATATATATTATTATATAAATAATAATATTATGTAAGTATTATATATTATAATTACATTAAAGCATTGCTGTGTGGTTGTGGTGTTCCTAAGAGCAATACCGACGGAGGTTAGCTGTCAATTAGGTCTCCCAAACCAATAGATTTAAAGATGAATACAGAAGCTGTATGCAATCTATAATAATGTGTGTGTGTTTCAGAGTAGATGATTAGTTATATAAACTATCAATAGTCGTTAGACCTATCATATATAGCCTTCAATTATGGTTAGTTGGGTTCAACCCATTGTTGATGATGTTATAAATCGATCTTTGTGTATGAAGAGATATAACCACAAAAATACTTCAAGAAGTAATCAGAATATTGCAAAAAATCTCCTTGCATTGGCAGTTGGCGCCAGTGGCAGTGCTAAACTATATGCTTTACATTCCCCAATTGGGATGAAAACGTTATGTTTTAGATATGACAAAATAAATATAATATAAATATAATATAAATATAATATAAATAGTTATGAATTATTGTCAATCATATTTTAATACATAAAATATTTATTTTTTTATTAATATTATTACTTTTATTATATTACATTAGGTTCGTTAGGAGAATCCCTGATTTTTAATTTGTAGCTTTACTGTTAATCTTCTATTAATGTACTATGATATACATGTACTACACATTAAAAACTCATTTGTTTTTAAATGATATATTATAGTAAATAGCAAAAAAGTTAGTTTGAAAATTAAATTTATAGTATTTATTAGTAATTAGTAATACTATAAACCGCTCACGATCAATATTTTGTAAAATAATTATATTTATAATCTTATATTATATATTATAATCACATATTAACATTTGTACACGATCAATTCAGATCATATCAAATTTCATATATAATCATATGTAATTATATATAATTAGAGAAAAGCATTTTTTCACGTTAATATATGATTAAACTTTTAATTAATATTTTATATAAAATGTTTTTGTGGGACTCTTTTAGGCGGAAAGTTGTTAGTGAACACTGATCACCGACGCCTATCACCGCCACTGGCTGGCACAAGGATTTCGCAAATGCTTAACCCATGCTATTAACTTTATATTAACCCTTAACGGACCAATGCCGCCTTATAAGCGCCATGGCACTCTTACTTACTGAGTCCTATGCCGTGTATATGTCGCCAATAAACAATTTGTTAGTTTTCTTAATGTTATTGTCGCTATATAAAATAAAATTAATATTATTAAATTATTCTATTATTACGAAAATATGCCAATAAATTTTCACTAAAATAAAAATATTTTCTTGTCTTAATTTGATTATTAGTTTCACTTCGTGTGAAAAGTAACTTGGACCTGATAGAAAGTAAACGTGAAATAATTCCGCACCGTAAAGGATTAATATATAGTCTTTTGAAAAAGACTTTTACTGTATTGTGGTGGCGTTACGGTATGTATAATTATAACTATCAAACTATCTATACTTTCGCTTTAAATGTTTAATGGATTGATTTTGCAAAAATATCATTTTTCCCAGAATGTGTTTTTAAAGTAATAAAGAATGGGAAAAAGCACTCTCATTAAAATTTCCCGGGAAGATATCAGTCTTTTGGTAGGTTTGTTGACGAGTCCCCGCCATTTAGAGAATATATATGCTAAAAGATTGAATATCCATTTTTATCATTCCTGTCGCTGTTATAAAGACGGCCATGAAAGTATTTCACATCTGCATTGATACCGTTCAGCATGCGCGACGATCACTTACTATTTTACGGGCTTCCATTTCTGAGAATCTTGGCCAACTCCAGGACCTCTCTTAAAGCAACATTACAGGCTTTGCCAAAGATTCAAGATTTTTTTAAAGTTCTGAGTTTTTTATATGGTCACACAAAAGCTTAAATGGATCTCTACGATCATCTGTATAACTTAACCTGACATAAATTAATGTGAAAGTTCTTTAGGTTCGGATTTATTTATGTTAAAAATTGTTCTTCAATATCATAGTTTTGTCTGCCTTTCTATTTGTCCATCCACTTGTTTATGTGCTATCCAGATCATAGATGCACACAGAAATCAATTCTAAGGTAGTTGTTTCAAAACGAGTTTAAAGCTCATATGTTAAAAGACAGTCAAAAAAATCCCATTATTACTTACTTACTTACTTAAATGGCCATAACAACCCTTTATTGACTTTTGTTCTGATGCAACTTGTCTATACAGGTGTCTCTGCTGCGTGAGCATCTTTTTCAGTCCCGTGCGGTTAGTGCTTACTGAATTTGATCACTCTACCAAAAACACGGTGTACCTCTGCATCTGCTTCCTCCAATTACAGCTTCATATATCTTTTAAGATAAAACAACAATATTCATTCTTAGGGCATGGTAAGGCTAGCTAGTCCGCTGGACTTCAATTCGCTTAATCATGATTCATTCGGAGATCTTACGAATAACGCATTATACCTAGTGTAAAATGGTACATAATATTTTAAAGGAGAAAGAAGGCTTTCGCATTCTTTAAAATTACGCCTCCAAAACATCTGATTCCGATTTTAGTTTTTAAATGAAACCTTTTGTCAACGAAGTCCACATATGACTGACTACGTTCTGTATTATCGCGACAAAGTAATGGTGAAAATTACATATGAAAATTAGTTTAATGGAATTTTGACAAATAATTGGCAAATAAAAAGTATCCAGGGAAGATGAACTAACGGCAAGCCAATTTTCTAAATAAATCGAACTACTATATTCACACTATTCTATACTGAATTTATATATATATACATGGGCGTACCCAGGGCCGAAACTAGGGGGGTGCGTACCCAGGCCGTCATGTAGTTAGTCAGGGTGGCTTAAAAGGTCGAAGCCGTTAATGTTACCTCCATAATGACTCAAAGGACTATGTTTATATATATGTTTTTTCATTATTAATGTACTATGATTGTGAATTAAACAAGACAATTCTTTTTTTTTTAAACAATTGAAATGATTGGAAAGCTCTTTAAAGAGGTACCTAACCAAAAAGATTTGAGGGGCTAAAGTCGGTTCCCGAAAATGTATCGAATGACTATTTTATATTTATATCTATGTATACTTAATATTATAAAACGCATCATAACTTTTTATTATGTTGATTGTGTATTATTATTATTATTATTGTTATTATTTTCATACTCCATTAGGAGCTTAAGGAATCTAATAAAGTTTTCTCCTAGTCTCTATTTTGTGCTATTGCTCTTAACCCGTTAAACGATTTGTCCGTCTCCTGCTGAACTGTCCTTCAACAGGTTATTATTGGTCTGCCTGATTGTTTCTTAAAATTACTGAAATTTATTTTGAAGCCCCTCGTGGTAAATTAACCCTTTAACACACAGGTGTTTGTTTTGTTTAATAAAATCACATTTTTTGTTTTTTTTTCTTTATATTAACAATATATATTTATTGAATCGCTTTAAATTAAAGCCTAACATTAAGTTTTAGAATCTGAAAGACTAATAACATTACTTAACAAATTAGTTTTTTTTATAAACATACTTTATTGATATATATAATGATTTGTAAATTATTTTTAGGGGCCTCTGAATAAGGCCAGGGTTTATTTATTAGATATCACGGCGTATAAGTTGAAGACAAAATTGTTTAAAAAAAAAAATAATTTGTAAATAAAGATCAACAAGTTCATCGTTAAAATATTAATTCACTTATGGCGTGTTTGTGATGATTATTGACACTAACACAGTTTTATTTCAGGCCATCTTAAGGCCGGGAACTAAAGGTTTAATATTTCTGTAAAACCAAACCAATAATCATTTGTCCTCTTTTCAATTAAAGAAAATGGTTTTTGTTTTTTTTTTTTCAATTAAAATAAACTGCAGCGTATAAATATATTTACGCCTTAGCATGTACGTTTATATGTATGTTTGTAAGTGACTATCTATTTATCTTAATTTGTGTAAATACAAACACAAATATAATCCAATAAAAATCACACAAAATAATAAAATAAAAATAAAAACTCAAAAGTACAAAAATAATCAATGAATTTTTAGTGAAACGTTTTCCGATTGGTTGTGCCCAAAAGCACACAACACACACAAACATACAGACAAACAAACAAACAAATGAACAAACAAATACACAAACAAATAAACGTATAGACACGTAAAGTACAAAGCACAAAGCACAAAGCACAAAATACAAAATACAAGCAGACAAATTTGCAAAATACTCGCAGAAGAGAAAATTTAAATAAAATAACAGAAATAAACACGAATAAAGTAATAACCAAACAAACAAATGCTAAGCTTTATTGGCTAAGACAAGGGGCAGAAAAGGAGGCCACATACACTACTATTTTACTATTTTACTATTTATGTTAAATGCAAATGCAAGAAAATTCACACATGACATGCCGCATATTTCCACATATATATTTGTATGTAAATATTTTACTTATAGGTAGCTATGTAAGTTAAATATATTAAATCACTTATATGTGTGTATATATGTATGCACAAATTTATAAGTATTAGTTATGTATGTATGTAGCTAAGTAAAAATGCTGTTAAAAATGCTGTTGATTTTGATTTTGATTTTTCCAAAATAATTGAGAGAAATTTTAAACATAAAAATCCATATTAACAATAATACACACACACATACACTGAAACAGTTTCATTTGAAATTTAAAATTACATACAAACAAGTATTTTGTTTTCTAAAAGTGTTTATTTGTCATAAGTGCTGTTACTGTGTTAAGTACATTGTGTTTTACAGTACAGTGTTGTGTTATGTTGTAGTTGTAGTTGTGCGCACCTACATCTGCATTTTCTTCTGTGCTTATTTTTTTTTTTATTTTTGTATATTGTTGTTGTGCATAATGCTTCTTCATTCACACTTCAACTGACACTTTTATAGCTCCGACAAAGTTCATTCAAAAAATAAACTCATTCAAACTTTATTCATTAAAGGTAGAGTGAACATTGTCTCAATTTGTTTATTTGTGGCACTTAAGCATCCTTCCAACTAAAAGTACCAAAGTATCGCAGAGAATTTCTAACGAGCAAATAAAAGAAACAAGAAAAATTATTAATTTAAACACATACATGTACATATAACATATATGTATATATAATTAAGTATAATAAATAAAAAAAAAATTTATATTGTCCAAAAATATGCACGATCTTTTAAGCCTTGATTACCACCTAACTGATCGTGTCAAAGACAGCCGACTTAAAGGGAGGTTAGCAAAATGCGCCTAATTCCTAAACACAATAAATGGGAATTACTTCAGCAAATCATCAGTGCGGCAGGAGAAGACAAAGACTTCATTGACATTTGCAAAAACACAATAGGCAGAGACAATGGGGAAAGATAATCCCCGCAAACCCAAAGAACATTTTTTAAACAAAGAAATAGCACTCAAATAGCAGCTACACATACCCTACACACACTCACGCACATAACATAATCTTCACATACGTACATATGTATAATTTATGTATGTAGCACTTTTCCATTTTCAATATTTCTTAGTCGGAGTGGACAATAAAAGGCATCAACACATATATTGAGGAGAAGAGGAGCTCGACAAATTGCGACATTTCTGTCACAAAACAGACGTCCTTTAATAATTGCACCTTCAATTACCACTCTTCTTTTGTAAAAGGAGGAGAATTTTGTCTTCTAGCTTTCATTTCTTAAATTTGTAGGTTTTTCATAGTATAATCGCAATCTACAAAAAAAAAAAACTATAAAAACAACACAACACAATAAGCTAAACAGATGGAGTCCATTGAGTAGCGATAGTTTAAACAAAGAAACGATAATTGATCAAACAGGGTGTTCTAATGGAACTATAGTCAAACCTAAACTCTTATAACTTTGAAACTGAAAGTGGATGTGGATCTTAATTTTCCATAATGACCGCTGATAATCAGATAGAGTCCATTGAGCAATGATATTTCAAAAAAAAAACAAAAAAAAAACAATACAGGGTGTACCAATTAAACTGTAGTCCAATTCAAGCTATCACAACTTTGAAACTGAAGACAAAGGTTAAGTTAGGTTATACCTGGCCTAATCTAAGTGGCCTTACCTCTCCTCAACTATACTTTATGTGGGCTGCAATGTGACTTCCCACGATTATCTGATGTGAACCCTTCTGGTATAACAAAGTCCGAGGTTTAAAAACCAATTTAAACCTTTGGCAAGGCGTAAAATGCTATTCAGCAGAAGATCCTAAAGTTGACTAAGTACCTCAAAAAAGGAAACCCTTAAAGTAGTGTGAGTAGGACAAGGTCCTTAGGAATGAGGAGGAGTGGTTGTAGTCTGTAAAAGTCAGGTACTCACTTTTCGGAGCGCAGGTAGGTGCGTAAACTTTACACTCTTCCTTACCCCAAAAAAAAAAAGTAGTGGGGCACTACCACAAGTGCACCACAAATGATTGAAATGTAGAATCAAACTTTCTGAAGACAAGACAGCATACAAATTTCGCTACAGAGAATCAGAAGATGTTGATCTCTTAAAGGTTAAAACGTCAAATATATCACATTATTGTTTTTCCAAAGTACCCACTTGAGAACACTTATTGAAAGTTTCTATTTAATACAGTTAATCTTTGATTTACTTTGCTTCACTTTACACTTTGATTTGATTGACTGTATTATACTACTAGTAACCTACTTTTCCAATAGTACAAACTACACGATACAACAAGATTCTGTAATATTACACGGAGTAAGCCATTATCTTAACAGCTCGAAAACAATCTTTCACATTTCATTTTGACCAAACAGTGATTTTCAGTGACTGTCTTCAGATGCCAACCAGCTCTATCTCTTCTTAACCGGTTTTACCTATACTCAACCATACTTTCTTTGGTCTACAAAGTAACATCCCACGGTCATCCGAAGTAAGCCTACCCAATCTCTCGGTATGAGTCAATTTGCAGTCCAAAATTTTCAGCTTTGGCACCATATATGCTCTGTTTTCCATTGAACACAATTTTGAAGTTTTGGTTATCTTATTTTCTCTATTCAGACGCAAAAAATACGAGAAGAATCACAAGGAACGACTGAAACCACTTATATCATGTGGTTCTGTAAAAGGGTCTTGTATCTCATGCATCTCTTCTTTGATGAAATAAGGATCAATAATTTAATAAAGTTACTATGGTCATGCTATAAACTTTATAGACTCCATGCAGTTAAAAGTAATCAAATATTAGATAGTATTTTACTATGAACCTGGTCAGTGTGATGGGAATAAAGCAGCCAATAACTGGAAGTATTTTATTGGAACGGAATTTTTAGAATTAGTTGGTCTACTATTAAAATTAGTTGGATGTTGTTACTATTGCGATAATTCAGGGAACCATTAAGTTAAGGATTTCGTAGGCTCTTATAATTACAGACCTCAATTTGTTTTTTATGTGTCAGACTGTTGTCTCTATATATAATGGAATGATTATATAGTTTTTAATTGCCCGTTTCTTTATGTTCTGAGTAGTGGAAATAATGTAATCAACAATAAGAGATTGACCTTTAACCGAATCTTGAATACTTAATTTTATGAGGTGGGAAACACAGCTTAACCGATGATTAGCCTTTAATTAAAAGTAAGCTCTTTAAATACATATAATATATATATGTAGTTTGCGGCAAAATGAGTCCTTTCCCAAGATGAATATGTACGTGTGATACCTTATGGGGTAAATGGTCCCCTTCTAAGTCTTTCCGACAGATGGAGGCCGAAGTTGTGGGCATTTGTATTTGTAAACAGTCCGTTGGTGACTATATAATATGTGATATATATAATATGTAATAATAAAAACATAATAATATATACATTTATTGCACCTCCAGATTTAATATTTAAATAATGTTTTTTCCTCTAATAACTTTTGATGGAGGGAAATTCCTTAAATGTCATCACTATGATTCGCCTATGGATGCTTCTGCTAGGTATTTGAAGATTATGTATTCAGAGGTTTCAATACCCAATTTGCTGAAGCGGCAGTTTATAGTTTTTGAAAGATTAAGATATCAAATTTTTTGAACAATTGTTCATATATAACAGTTTCATTTGTCGGAGTGACCACTTCATATCCCTAGTCTCTTTCTTTTTTTCCTATTTAACAGTAAAATATCTTGTTATTTGCACCTATATGTCTAATAGCAATATTCTGTTATATATAATATTTAAATAAAAGTTCCAGTTAATTTCATTTGTGATCTTAAATCACAATACCCACACCATCCTTTATAGTGTTCTGTCAGAAAAACGGTGTTAACTTCAATATTCTCTCTGCTCAATGCAAAGGACCCCTGGAAAATATCTTGGTACTTTTAAATAATCACTGTATTGTATATATCATTTATTATTTATGTGAATAATTTTTTTTTGAACGCCAACTTCAGTCCCTGTGAAAAGACAATCAATATATCCATTATGGTATATATAAAAATTTTATCCAAAGTCTTATCTTCATTATCTCTATTTACCATATATCTATTTAAGTTTGAAATGCAAGAAACGTTAAAACATTTTTAAATATAAACTATAAATAAATAAATAAATGATTACGTTTTATTAATTATTTATTGTTAATTAGGTAATTAGGCTCTTTAAATTAAAAATTAAATACAACGTTTGGCCGTGATAAAATCACGTAGCAATACCGAGGATCCATCAGATATGATACGTGTACACATATTTGTATGTATATATATTATATTAAAATATGGTGTCACATACATCAATACAAGCTCTTTTTTTTTATTAATTACTTGAACTGTTTAATAAAATAAAATTCATTTAGGTAGATTCGGAGCACACACCGAGTTTCCTCCTCGTGTGCCGGTACATGTGAACGATGCAGCCTGGCCAATTATATTTGCATTAGCGTAGTCACACAGGGTCCACCGCCACAGTCCAGACATGTCATGTAAAGTATCTTGAGCGGTCGATTAATTTTGTCATTAAAAGGAAAAAATGCTTAAATTAAAATAATACATAGAGTTAAGAAATTATAGAGAATGACGGATGGGGTTTCTGAAGAGAGATATTTTTATTTAATTTTCATAAATAAATACTTCGTTACTTTAATTTGTATTTCACCGAAGCTTTAGTTTTTGAGTTAACAAAATCATATTATAGTGTATAAAATATAAACTAATAAAAATGCCTAAATACACATTATTTATATACTAAATGTTAATGATGTAGTTCATTTAAATATGATAAACTTTCATTTAAGGATAACTACTATAAAAATAAATGATTTTGAACACAATTTTAAGTAAAGATACTTTTTTTTGTGGTCTTCCATTAGACAAACACTCATTGCCAACCCGTTTCCAGGAATCTAATTATTTTTATGGAGAGCGGATTATAGACATTTCAATTCTTTCCACAAATGGTCTCTAACTACAAAGTAGCTCTAAGGATTGAGCGCGGTGTTGAGCTAGCAATATGTGACGCACTTTCTATCGAACCTCTATTTCAATATCTGCTCCTGTCAGCCACAGACAAAAGTTTATATTTAATTATTTTATTTTATATATGACAAATAAAAATTAAGTTCATATATCTTCTTGAGTCAGGTCAAAAGCTACATGCCTTTTATACTTCAAATGTACTATAGAACCTTTGACTATAACACAGAAGTAAATCGGAAGTATAGAAGATAAAAAGATAATATCACTCCTAACGAGGCACTGTATCATAGAGCGGTATGAAACGAGGTTCGTCCTGCCTTCAAATACATGTCTTTTGTAGTAGATATCTACCAGTGCTCAAAGAGGAGACACTGGAGAACCTGTTGTATCTATGTCCAGACTTGTCCAAAGCCAGGCTTAAGCTTTTAAAAGTCCTATTCGCTTGTACACTCGGTGATATTTTCAACATTAGTATTGACCGAATTTACCAATGCTTCTGACTGATTCTAGTCAGAATCATCTTTCTACCCAGAATCATAAGGAATGATCAAAATGGCTTTCTTAGCTAATTAAGCACAGTTCGATTTCTTCACTAACCTACCTATCTGATTTCTAGTGATCACCCATCAATGCTACTTCATCTGGCTACTTTTAGTCAGAATTATTCTTTTACCCAGAATCATGAGGAGTTGTCAAAATGGCTTACTTAGCTAATTGAAGACAATTCGATCCCGTTTCCACTTCACCCACCTATCTATCTGATCTCTAGTGGTCACTTTGAAAAATGAAATTGTTAGTTATGTAGAGTTTAGTCAGAGTTTATTTCTCTCCATTAACAAAATAAATAGAGATTAAAAATGCTTCAGGTATTTATTTGATAGTTTTCTTCCATTGTTGATCTTAGCTTATTTTTTCCATTTATATAGCATTTAAAGCTTAACTTAGATAGAAAATATGTAAGAGATTGGCTCCCAGTAGAGCAGAGCATTGCGATCATGACAGATCTATTGTCTAGGTTTTGAATGAAAACCAGAATTTCAGTTAAGGATAGCATCACCCGGCCCAATAAACGTCTCTGGTACAGTTCAAAGCCGAATATGCGGAAGAATGTGCTTAATCACTTATATACAAAAAATATAGGGTACTGGTTTTCAGTGGAACAGAGGACTACGACCATGACTAATCTTTTGCGGTAAACAGAAGGCAATCTGTCCTACGAATAAAAGCCAGAATTTCAATTGTTAAAGACTGCTTAACATCAAATAGGGAAAAAATTTCAGGGTTCAATAATCTTCTTTGGTGCAGAAAATATGACTTGACTTTATGTTGTTACAATGTATCGATCGTATAAGTGGTCATAGTCGTTATTGTATGGAAGTATCTTAAACACTAACACAACTTTTAAGAAGGAGAGAAGAAGACCAAGATTATGTGCCTTAGTTCCTAATCCATTTGACGCTTATGGTTGTAAGTCAATTATTTGCTTCTATGAGTATGTCATAGCTATATATTTACTAATCTGGATTGTGGGGATTTCTAAAATTGTTGTAGTTTAGTTATATTATTTTTCTTTGAATTCTAAATGAGAATTTTTATTTGGTTATGTGTGGACCGCATTTTTTAGTTTAGTACTATTATTTTTTTTGGATTTAATTTGTTAATTTTGATCAGATATCTTTCGGACCACATATCTGAGTTAAGTTCCATTTTTGTTTTTGAATTTTGTTCAATTGTTTAATGGACTATTTTCGAATTTTAATGTTCGAACTACATGTCTGGATTTCTTTTTTTTTAAATATTAATATAAAATTTCTAATAATTATGTACATATGTATATTCATTCCAACTTAGAGTACCTGAAGTTTCATTATTTATTCTTAAAGAGGTTTCTCAAACAGTAGTGAACTACAACAACAAAATTTCATTTTATATTATTTTTATTAATTGAATTTTTCAATTCTTTCCAACATTGTTTATGTGTTAGAATATGTAAGTATATAATTTACTAATTAAAATTCTACGAAGTAGCTAAGAAACTTATTATTCTTTTCCATTTCTTCCTCTAAATGCTTTTGCTTTCTATAAATTTAATTTTAAAAATGCAGAAATCAATAACATAAACTATTGATTTAGCGTGTAACAAGTATAATAGTCAGTCAATCACATAAATTAATCAAAAACAAAACATTTTTATTCTTATTTTCATTTATTTTTAGTTTGACGAAACTAAATCAATCAACTTAAAATATATGCAAAAACACTTAAACGTCTGCCATCAGCTAACAGCGTACACCGTACAGTGTACACCGTGCAGCGTACAGCGTACAGCGTAGAGCGTACAACGTCACAGCGAACGCCAAGCAATTTACATAAAAAATATTATTTATATTAAAATTGCTTTCATTTTGCCTGAATAACTGACATTATCCCTACAATACGTCAGGACTTCACATATCTATCTATCCCATATATGTGTATTTACTTAAAAATTTAAAATAAGCGCATACACATAACTAAATGTCTTTGTTTACTTACTTATATATGTGCATCTCTTTCTGAATGCTAACAAACCAAATACAAAAATACAAAATAAATTTAAAGAAAGAAAAGAAATAAAAAAAAAAAACAAAACAAAAGAAAGAAAAACAAACGGCAACAAAAACACAAGAAATGGAATTATCTCGTATATACAAATACAACAAACACAATAAATACAAGAATACAACAAACACACAACAACAGAAATACAACAAATACTACAAACACAACACAACAAACAACAAAACAATTGCTTGAAAAAGAATTGACAAACCCACAAAACACACAGACGACATCAAACCGCAATGAGCAGTGAGTGCGAGTGTGAGTAGTTTGACGTGAGTGTAAGAGAGAAGGAGAGCAGCAATTGTAAATAAATAAATAATTGCTTTATGCTTTATCTCTTTTGCACAACTAGAAAAAAAAGAATCATACAAATCTAAGCACAATAATCACACACAAATATTAATATTTAAATAAATAAATAAATTTTAATTTCAATGAAAGCATAATTTTCATAATTTTGTGAAGAAAATTTATGCGCTATTTTTTTGTTTTCATTAAGAATCCGCAAAAATTGACATATGTTAATGATGTTTAAAAAGCAATTTTGTATAATTACGCATATTTAAATTTTTTTTTTATTATTTATTTAAATATTATTTAACGAAAACAACTTAAACTGAGAAGTTATTATAAAAAATTTTATTTTTAAATTATTTAAATAGTTTATTTATATTTATATGATATTTTAATGATTATTAAAATTTTTTAAAATATTTATTTAAATAATTTTTGTTATTTCATTAATTAATTATGCAAAATTATAACATTTGCGACAAATAACAATAAACATTGTGGAATTTTATTAGTTGAAACTTGCATATTTTAATGTTATAATCAATGTTATTGAGATACATTGTATGAAATGTAAATATTCCTTCAAATGCAAATGCATGTGTAATAAAATATAAGAAAAATAGTTTATGTTAAAAGTACATCGTTACTGTACACAGCGCTCCTGTGCTGTTGGCTGTCTATAGTAAATAATTTTATTTCAATTTTATGTTTTATTTTCTCTATGTTTTTATTTTTTTTATTTTTAAAATATATGCATACAATTGTGTATTTTAATTAAAATATACACTTATATGCATACATAAATATATATATATATATATAATATAAAAACCTCCTCCTCCTTCTTTAGTTCAAACAACAATTCAATGGCATATATAGAAATGTTGGAATTGATACAATTTGATACAATCATTGCTAGCTACCACTACTGTAACGGGCGCGTACAAATAAAAATACTTAATATTTATTTGTGCCAACCCACCTGCTGTGAGTATACTACGAGTAAATGAGAACATTTCCGAACATTTCGTATATTTCGTTTATTTCGTGTATGTGGCGAACTGAAATGAGTGTGTGTGAAAGAGTGAAAGAAAGCATGAGCAATATCACACAGTAATGGTTATTATTAACGTACTCTGCTTGTGTGTGCGATGATGATTATTGTTTGTTGCTTGCGAAACGAAATGAAATTTGAAATTGAAATCAAATTGAAAAAATAAATAAAATGCAATACCAATGAAAATAAGCACACGAAAAAAAAAAATATTGCAAAAACAACAAAATCAATGTAAACATCATTCTTAACTGTTGGCAATAGCAGCAGCAACGGCAGCAGCAGCACATAATGACAACACAACACAATATTAGTAACGGCTACAATGTAGCTAGCTAAACAGCAGCAACAACAACAACAACAACAGCACGACAGCAGCGTTTCAACAGCAATAACCAGCAAGAGTACGTTGGCTCTGTTATGATGGCTGGCTGGTTTGTTGAGTTAATGCTGTCGTGTCTGAAGAGAAAAAAGCAAAGGCTTAATTTTATTTTATTTTTTTTTTTTTGTAGTATTATTAGAGTAATATTTTCAGTGTTTCCTTATATGTATATTAAAGTGTTTTTCTTTTGTCGTTATAGAGTACTAACTTTAATTTTTATTTTTTAATTACTTAATATTGCCGTGTTTCACTATTCATTTCATTTCGTTTCAAATGTAGTCTTTATATTATTTATTTTAGTACAAAGTTTTTTTCTTTTTTTTTTGTTCTTGTTTTTGTTTTGTTCCTGCTCTTATGTTGGCGATCGTGTACGAACGTTGGCGTATCAAGAAGAAGCATCTTTATTTATTTAATAACTTTTTTTTTTTAAATATTTTTGTATTGAAGCAACAGTAGTAGTGCTAAAAATATGCTATCTCCTTACATTTTTTAAAACATTTAGTTTAAATATATTTTAGTTACAATTTAAATTTAAACAAACTTATGTTGTTGCTGTATTGTTTCTGACTGCATGTTTATGTATGTGTGTGTATGTGTGTGTGTGTGTTTGTGTTCGCCTAAAGAGCCTAACAAATGTATGTTGTGCAATGTTTACGGGGTTGGAATTAAAATGAACAAGCATTGTCACAACAACAACAACACCAACCAAAACGACAATGCTGAGAGCAATTGAATTCGATTCGATATTTCGTTTTCATTTTTCTGTTTCTGTTGTGTTGATTTTATGTTAATGGTTCTGTTTCTGTTTCTGTTTCTGTTATGTAGCAGCAGCAACAACATTATAATACCTACACACATTGCTACCATTGCAGAGAGTAAGAAAATTAATACTCCTGCTATAGTTATATTTTTGTGCTTGTGGCAGTGTGTTTGTTTATTTATTTGTTTGTTTGTATGATGGCACGAATTGTATTCATCCATATATACATTTTTTTTTTGTTTTTGTTTTTTTTTTTTTATTAATTTTTTATTTCGTTTCGTTTGCGGCTCACAATCGTATTTGTAGATGATGATGATGATTCGCACATTCGCATTCGCATTCGCACATTCGTAAAACTATAGTAAAAATGTTTCGTTTCTTATTCGTATTCCCGTTGGTTTGCACAATCGCACAATCTTACAGACACAGTTACAGACACAGTTACAGAAACAAAAACAGAAACGGCTACAACTGCAGATTGTAGATTTGGTAGAGCAATTGGGGAAATTGTGTGTGGCGGGCGGGCAGCAGCACCCAGCCAGGCTGCATGCAGTAGGTAGCAAGCAGCACAGCACAGCACAGCACAACACAGACAACACATATTTATGCTTGCTTCGCGCGTCCGACTATTTCATTCGGATTCATTACGAATTTGTCATTCGTAAGCGAAGGTAATGCAATAAAATTTTTTGCGTTACGTCCGTATGAACGCGCGTATATGTAACTTGGGAAAAATGTTGAGTGAAAATATATAATATATATATGTATATATATATATATATATATATGAGAAATCAACAACGAAGTGACAGTAGAAAAAATAAAACTTTACATTTTTCTTTTTTTTGTTGTTTTTGTGTTAACAGTAGTGTGTGATTTAATAATATGAAAAGCGTTTGCGCGACCTCAGCCAAAAATAATGTGAGAAATAAATTTCTATAATGAATTAAAATAAAAAATTCATATATATATAAATACATTTATTTATTTATATATCTATATATATTAATTTTTATTATGTATAAAAAATATAATAATAATAAGTATGTATGTAAAATCACAAAAAAGCACAAAACAAAAAAACAGTAACAAAAAAAAAAGCATTAAGCATAAACACAATGCGCAGGAGGGAGTTGGAACAACAGAAATGAATATTTTTGCAATTGCGCGACATTTACACACGACAATTATTCTGTAAATGTGTTTGGTATTGTGTGTGTGTGTACATGCAAACAAACAAACATACATACGTACATACGTACAACCGTACATACATACATGCAAACAGCATTTTTATAGAATTGCTAATGTGCGTGCGATTGTGTGTGCATACGGCAAAGGCAAATGCAAAGGCAAAGGCAGCGACAACGATTGTACATTTGTTGGATATTTCGGGTTTTGATTTGGCAATCAGTCTCATACGTGCAGTGACACGCCGTCGGTGCGGTAGTGTTATGCGGTAGTTTGATTTCCGGTTAATGTCAGTGACAAATAAGATATTTCACAAATTAAACAAATATATAAATAAAATAAATGTAAATTACAACAAATGTTAATAAATAATAATTGAGTTTGCGTTTGAGTTTGAGATTCAGATTCAGTTTGAGATTGAGATTGAAAAGCAGTGCAAATACAGTCAAATCAAAGCGAAAAGTAATTCAAAAAAATTCGAAATTAAAACAAATCCGTAATCAATCGAATGACTTCAATTTATTGCAAATAAAAAGTAATAATTAAATTTTTTTTTAATTAACAAAAAAAAAATCTTATTAAACAAATAATATCGTTTACAAATAAAATTAATGGTATTTCATACTTAAGCACAAAAGCTAAACAAATTCAAATTTTTTTGAAATAAATTTTTTAAATTTAATTCGAGAAACAATAAAACAATTAATAAATTAATATTTAAAATTAATTAAAATTTACAAAAAAAAATTTTTAATATATAAAAGTGAAATAATTTTTATTACGTGTTTTGGTTTTCTATTGTTAATAAATTTGAGAAGTGAATTAAAATTGTGTAAATTTAAAAATAATATATAAAAATTTTTTTAAATATTTGAATTGAGTTAAAGGTATTTTTGATTATCAATTAATATTTATTTCTGCAAAATTAAACTTTAAATTAAAAGTTCAAACTTTAAATTAAAAATCAAAATTAAATACACGATTATTAATAATTAAATATAATAAGTTTATAATTATTAATAAAGTGCTTAGTTCTCAATATTTTACAATGGTTAAAAAAAATGTAGTTGACAGGTACTACCAGATTATAGATCAAAGCTTCTAAGTTTTTCTCACTTCAGGAACCCGCGTAAATAAATTTCACCTACTCTGCAGATTTATTGTAAAATATATTTATTTATTTTAGTTTAAAATTACACGATTTATTGGCTTCTAAAGATATGACTTCAGTCGAAATTTTATTAAAATTAAAAATAAAAAAAAGAAATTAGTCCGTTTTAAAAATAAAATTTAAAAATAAAGTATTAATCTTGACTTTTTTGCCAAATGCTAAAAAAATAAATAAAATTAAATATAAATAAAATATATGATTTTATTTAAATAAAATAAAAGAAATTGGTCCGTTCCAAAGAAATAATAATTTTTACTATTTTTGCCAAATGCTAAAAAAATAAATAAAATTAAATATAAATAAAATATATGATTTTATTTAAATAAAATAAAAGAAATTAGTCCGTTTTAAAAATAAAATTTAAAAGTAAAGTATTAATCATTAATTTTTTGCCAAATGCTAAAAAAATAAATAAAATTAAATATAAATAAAATATATGATTTTATTTAAATAAAATAAAAGAAATTAGTCCGTTTCAAAGAAATAATAATCTTTACTTTTTTTTTTGCCAAATGCTAAAATAATAAATAAAATTAAATATAAATAAAATGTATGATTTTATTTAAATAAAATAAAAGAAGTTAGTCCATTTCAAAAATAAAATTAAAAATATAATATTAAACCTGACTTTTTCATTCAAATGCTAAAGAAATAAAATTAAATATAAATAAAATATATGAGAAAATAAATGATAAATGAAAATAAATAATATATATGAGATAAGTTATGAAATTACTAACTGTCTTTAAAGGCAAAATATACTAATTTTTACTCAAGTTATTTTCATATAAGAATAAATATATCTATTTAATTAAGACCATAAACTCTTCCTAATACAACAACAAAAAAAACCTTTCTTGAAGCTTGGAAAGTTCTCTAAAAGAAAAATCAATTTTTGTGGAACTCAGAAAACTATTTAAAATTTTATTTTGTTGAAGAAAGTAAATATCGGTTTCAGTCTTTGAGATTCAAACACCCACGGATTTAATAGAGTTTTATGCTAAATCTCAGTCCAGAACTCAAAAACCTCAAAAAAACATTATTATTATTTATGGATTTTTTAACCATAAATAAATGGATTGGTCTAGTTGAAATTATTATATATTATGTTTTTCTAAACCATAAATACATAGAACCATTTCCAATAAAATTTCAAGAAAGTTATTAATTTTATCAGAGTTCTGAACAATAACAATAAGTTTAAATTAACTGTAGAAGTTATTATTATATTATATATTGTATATTAATATTTAATAATAGTTATATTCTATTATTATTAGTTAGAATTGTATTTCAAATTAATTACAATGTTATATTTAATAAAATACTTACTTCTCCATGAGAAACTCTTATTTATGGTAGTCTGGAATATATAGTTAAAATAAAATAATTGACTATATTAACTACAATAAATCTTTTTCATTAAATTATAAAGATTTTAAGAAATTGCTTAATAATAGTAAAATAGTTTATTAATGAAATAAAACAAAAATTACTTAGTATCTATCTCAACTTCTTTCTATAATTTTCTTTAAATTATATAGAATGTAGACTTTTAATAGCCTTCGAGTGCTTAATTATTCTTTAGACTGTCTGTAGGGCTGCTAAGAGTTTATTAATCTATAATAATTTAGAGTTCCGTCAAGTATACCCAAGTATAGAAACAACTGAATACTCTCTTGTCAGCGAGTTATATATTACTTTTATAGATAAAGATGTTATTATTTTATTCTTTTATGAGTTATAATTATAAAGGCCGAAAAGATAATATAGTATAACAAATGAAAATCAAAATTGATCCAAATAAAAAAAAAAAATTAAATTAATTATGATATGAAATTTAATTAAACCAATATAATATAACAAATCCAGATGGAAATTGTTTCAAATAAAAAAAAAATTATTATTATTATTAATAATTATTTTCAGTTTAATTATACTATGGAATTTTTCCTTTTTTTCTTTTGAATAAACAAAACACTTGTCATTATTAAAAAAATGTATATATAATAAATAAATGAAATAAATAAATTATTAAGAAAGGTAATAAAAATATTCAGGTGTTTTAATTATTTAAAAAACTATTCAATATAACTTCCAAAAGAAAAAAATAAAGAATAATATAAAAAAAAAATATATTTAATAATATATATAGAAAAAAATAAGAAGTTTCAAAATTTAACTTTTAAATCTATTTTTTTATAAAAATACATAAATTATAATAAAAATTAAGATAAAAAGCACATACTATATCAAATGTATTTGAAGATATAGACACGCGTTTATAGATGTACAATAGAGTCTTAAAAATAAGATCCACTTATATATTAGAAAGTGTGTTCCTAACTTTTACCTTTAATGCCTTAAATGTTTTCTTTTTAAATAATTATTTGATATAAAAAGTAAGAACCTGAATTCAAGGATTTTCATTTCAAAACAGTTCATGGACTAAAAACTAAGAATATAAACTTAGACATTCTTATTTCAAAGTAGTCCATGCATTATAACCAAAACTCCAATATTTTCTCTAAAGGTGCTAATTCGAAAAACTATATATATATGTATATAAAGAACACATATAATTCAGAATATTTAAAAATTAAAAAACTAAATCTCTAAACTTAACAATATATTCCTTGGCGGGCTACTGCTTTGTAAATCAATAGGTGGGTAGGTGAAAGTGAACGTCGATTTAATAAGTTAGCAGTCGATACATATAGTCAAAGTTGACTCATTGTAATAACACAATGAT
The DNA here is from genome assembly GCF_002237135.1 of Teleopsis dalmanni. Classification (NCBI taxonomy): domain Eukaryota; kingdom Metazoa; phylum Arthropoda; class Insecta; order Diptera; family Diopsidae; genus Teleopsis; species Teleopsis dalmanni. The sequence continues at coordinate 43,166,379 of NC_051848.1, forward strand.
TTCCATAATTTCCAGTACAAAATAACAAATATTTTCTATTCTTTTTTTTTCTGATCCAATGACTTCTTAATCATGTACACAACTTAATATATTTCCTTTGGTCTATATCTCCAACGCTCAGAAATTGATGTCATTCTGTAAGTGCGTTTAGTAATGTGCTTGGGGCGCATTAGTTAACTTAATTGCTGAAATTTACTTATGTTATAATATTCTGTGATTGTATCAGATTTGATACACAATTGGTTTAAAAACTATTATTTTTTTAGTACTGGACCATATATTCTATAAAGTACTTGTCTTTATGTATATGCCGTAGTCTCAATCCAATCACTAAGTTTTAATATATGTTAACACATTTTGTGATTGTACCGGACCAAAAATTTAATAAAGGTCACATTTCTAATAAGCCAGTTGGCTTAACTCATACAATTTTATAGTCCATATCTGTAGTCCATCCGTATATCAGTACTGACCGCTATATTGCCTTATATAGTTTTTTCTGATTTCTTGACAGAATTTTGGATTTGAAAAACTTGATTTACTCAAGGAACGTTCTGTTAGAAACAAGAACTTTATCATGTATTGTTGTGATTTTATTACTTCTTGAACTTAATACCAATCCCATATACTTTTTCCACATTTTTAAATATTTTATTATGTATATATGTATATTGATATTCAGATGTCTGAGTTGGTGAATCAGCACCTTTAATCTATTTTATTTATTTTATTTTATGTATATATTATGAACTCTCTGTTATTTGAACTGATCTTGGATCTTAACGTATATTTTCTTTTGAAGAAGTGTATTTTCAAAGCAGTAAAGGCTTTGAGATTTTTGTAGGTAGGTTTTAGAGTCTTGATCGGCTTAGGCTACCTATTGTGTGTCATCAGTGAAGCTGCTTTAATTACCGTCAAATTTTTTTATATACCACAGTTTTGAGCAATAGGTAAGATAAGAGGAAGTACAGGAATTCGTCCTAATAAAACACTGGTATTGTTTTTGTTACAAAAGTAAACACTTCCAGGGCTAGTTCCTACTTTGTTTTACTTCTTAGCCTCATTTTAACAAGGCGGCTAGTCAATTTCTTTGGTATGCCATACATTGTTAATAATAAAAAAGAATAGAGCTTTGTTTGGAAGTCTATAAATAATATGTATCATTAATCTTAAGCTTAATTGCTAATAATAAATATAAATAGTATATAAATTTAAATAATTATTAAATGTTTTAATTGCTGCTAATAAATATGAACACAATATAAATTTAAATAATTGCTGAATATTTTAATTGCTGCTAATAAATATAAGAAGGAAATAAATTTAAATAATTACTAAGTATTTTAAATTTATAATTTCATTTATATAAAAAAGGAGGATTTGACAAGAATCAATAATATATATTAACATAATGTATTATGTGATTAAATATATCATCGAGCACACTTTGAACTTAGAGAAATACTCTAAGGAGCCTCTGGAGGAGGCACAATAGATCTCTAGGTGCTAGTATAAAATCTAATAATAATGTTAAGAATATATAATTCAATAAATAAACAAAAATGCTTATAAAAGAATACATAAACATTTTTTTATATTTAATGTAAATTAATCTGAGACAATATTAAATAATTAACATAAATAATTCGATTACAAATAAATAAATAAAATTGTAAATATGAAAAAATATTTATAAAAAAATATATACGAAAATATCTATAAAAGAAAAAAAAACTTAAAATATTAATAAAAAAAAAAATAAAACAATTAAAAAATGTTGAATGTCATAAAATTCTGTTTATGTACAATAAAAAAATTAAAAGAAACAAACGGATGACACATATTTTTATGATTATCTACTATTATTTATATTAAATTTTAAAATTATTTAGAATCGCAAATCATACTAGTTTATTATCTCAGCGCTCAGCTTTTAAAAAGTACGAGAAATGCATTTGCCATGAATATATAAGTATATATGTTAGATATATATTAGTAAAATATACAAAATATATTTTTAAAAATATCTGCAAAATAATTTCATAAGAATTTATTTTTAATTTATTTATAAATATAATATACATGTGTATATATTATATTTCTCTATTATCAATTTATTTATAAGTATATAATGAAAGTATAAAATAATCTACGAGTATATAGTGTATCATATAGTGTTCATATAAAAATAATATTAATTAATAAATTATTAATAAAATTAAAAAAAAACAATAACAAAAATATGTTAAAAATTGAACATTAAATAAAATAAAGTATTATTATATATACTACACACACACAAATAAATATATATATAACAATATATAAAATCATATTAAAGTACTCGTAATGAAGACCGATTTTTCAAATTTTGTAAAAAAAAATATATAAAAATGAAGTTCTGTAATTAGGTCTGATAATTTATTATAAGTTCTAGTAAAAAATTTTCTTTTAATTATTTTCAGTTTCTTATTATCATTATAAATATTATCGAAATATTATTTCCAAATATTTTTACAAACCGCAATAATTTGTCATTTATAAAGATATACACAAAGATGTAAGGACCGAAAGCGTTAAAAAATAGGTCAAAGGCAGAACCCTGAAATTGTAGAAATTCTCAAGTTTACTGGCATTACGCACTCTTAAAAGAATTGAAATTTATATTCTGTCAGTTAGATATGATGGGCTTCAAAGTATACATTTATTAATTTACCTGAATTCCTTAGTATACTATATAAAATATATTAGAATATATATTACAGTGGATCGATCACCACCCCAGTAGTCACAGTCATTATTGTGTAGAAGTTATTCATACACTAACTAGCGTTTCTTAAAACACGATAAAGGGAATTATTTATTATATATTAATATTATTTTGTTTTATTTTTTTAATTCTAACTATTGCTATTATTAAGTTACCAATAACCATATCAACTACTAGAAAAAATATATGGTTACTAGTGAGATAGTGGATCGTTCCATAGTTGGTAGTGTAACGTTTTGACACTTTATATATAGTATGCTTTTCATATATATATATATTATTTATTGTTAATTGCCATTATTCGTAATAAAAATTGAATAATTATTATAGCGTAATATTGCAGTTATAGTCTTTTCTATAAATTCATTATGCACTACCAGAACAAATATATAGTTCCTAGTGAGATGTGTAGTCTTATAGATAATACGCTAAATATATTTATTTTAAATACTTAGTTATAATAATACAATATTATAATAAAACAGGGTACAATTGCTATAAATAATATTAATATCTCTAAACTTAAACTTATTCTCCAACAAAGTAAATTATACATATAGTGAAATTAATATTAATTTCTTAATTTTTGTTAATATAATTGAAACTATACTATTATATATGTTTCTAGTGTTTAATATTATTTCAATATCTTTTTCAAGACTGTGACGATTTTCTAATTATATGAAATCTGTCTCTTAATAAAGTACATATACATAATCTACCAGGTAGAGTTTCAATGGATTGTATAAAATCTTTGTATTAGAAAAGGGCATATTAGTTACTAGATAGAGTTTAAGTGGAACATTTGGAGAATTGTTAAAAAATTTTACTTGATATCTTTTCACAAATTGCAATAATTATATAGATTATAATATATCTGTCTAGTAGAAGGGGCGTATTATTAGTTTGGACTAAGATAAGTTATTGGGAATTGTAGATAAACTTTACTTGATGTGTGTGTAGTAAACTTCTTTACTTATAGCCCCGTGTCTATATGTTGTTTTCTATTAGTAGTTAGTGTATTTTTAAACGAAACTAAGTATTTAAAAAATCAATATTTTAATTAAAAAAATAAGTTTTTGTATATATATATGTATATATGTACTTCATTTACGGAAATACACTCAATTCAAATATTTTTTTAATATTTTATTGACATTTAAAAAAAAACAAAAAAAATTCTTACAATTATGCAAAAAATTTTTGATTTTCAGATCCAAGTGTGTGGAGTGATGTTTTAAAAAATACTTTCAATTAAGATTATTAAATACATCAACAAAAAATAATAATAATTAATATTGATGTATAAAATAATATTTTATACAGTGCAATTATATTAAAAGCATTTTATTGAAATTCTTAAAAGAAGGCAAAATTCCAAGTGTCCCATATGACAAAGAATGGATTCTGCCATTGATACACAATCAACAACAAGTGAAAATAGTATTGTATCTTCACATGAATCGATCATAACTATAAATCGCGATTTAACTCCCGCGAAAGCGATGAACATTAATAATAACAATTTAATAACAAATAATAACAATAATATAAAAAATAGTCCACCACACAGTAAACACAGCCCAACTTACAACAATAATAACAACAATCACAGCAGCAGCAACATGAATACAACAACACTGCTGATGCATCATCAGCAGCAACAACAACAACAGCAACAACAACAGAATGGCTCACGTGACAACAGTAGCCGCGGCGGTGGTATCGATGAACGTACCAATGGACGTAGCTCACACACTGGACGCGGTTCTAGTTGCTCACCGGCCAGCTCACCGACACGTCATCCCAGCGCTGTCAGTCCGGTTACTTCGCTCAATCACACAATGATGCAGCAAATGCAACAACAACATCATCAATTAAGTCCGCCACCACATGTTGGCGGCGTACCGACACCAAATGGTCTGCCCGCAGGTTTACCACCACGCATGCCACACGGACTGCCACCACATTCATTGGGTTTGCTCAATTCATTACAAATGATGCATCATGCATCACCGTTAGAACTGATGGCCGCCGCACATCATCATGTACCGCCACGCTCCTATAATAGTCCACCACCGATCTCGACTTCCGATCCAAGCGCCAACGAATGCAAACTCGTAGAATATCGTGGCCAAAAAGTAGCTGCCTTCATAATAAGCGGCGAAACCATGCTATGCTTACCGCAAGCATTCGAGCTCTTCCTCAAACATCTCGTCGGCGGTCTGCATACCGTCTACACAAAACTAAAGCGCCTCGACATAGTGCCACTGGTCTGCAATGTGGAACAGGTGCGCATCCTACGCGGCTTGGGCGCCATACAGCCCGGCGTAAATCGCTGCAAGCTACTGTCGTGCAAGGACTTCGATGTGCTTTATCGGGACTGTACTACTGCCAGGTAGGTAGAGCCAATATTCACTGTGTATGCTTGTATGTGTCAAGCCTACACATATGTATGTTAGTAAATATGTTTATTTATTTTTTTCTGTTTTTTTTTGTTTTTTTTTTGTTTTTTTTTGTTTTGTTTTTTTGTTTGTATTATAATTGTAATTATTTCTTGTGTTAGTTAAGCTTGGGTTTTTGATTTCATGTAATTTTTGTTTTGTGCGATAAAGAGTGCATAGTTAGCGGTAATGGCCTATGGCCGCCGGGCCCAGTTAGTGACTTAACTTGACCAACCCATCAGCATGAAAATGAATATGGAAATGTAAAATGTAAAATGCACTTTTGTACATTTTACAGATTTCAATTTAAATCATAAGAAGAAAATTTGTGGCATGAATGCAGTTATGCGTTGCATGTGAAAAAATTTGCTCGCATGCCACGTACAATAAATTCAAAAAATAAATAAAAATAAAATAAGAAAAAATTATTGGAAATTCATTCGTGCAAAATAGTACAAATAATTGTAGCACTCATATGCGTAGATACGGGGCCATACGGAACCTTACCGAACCATACGGAGCCATATGGGGAAATACGCATATGAAACTATTTAATCAAAGTTCGATATGCGATCAAACTAAATAGGAATTTTGCTCGTTTCCTGTTTCCGTTTCAATGAAAATTGAATTTCAACTGATTTTACACGCACTACTACTACCACTACTACTACCACTCTACTACAAATGCACCTAAGTGCATTGCAAGAAATGCCATTCAAGGTATTGTGACTTTGGCAATAAAACAGACTTTGGCAACACTGCAAAATGCAACGCTGCGAAGTGCATGCAATGGGGAAAAAAATGCATAGCACTCAAGAGCAGTAGTGCAAATACGAGTAGGTAGTAGTTAGGAGAGGTGAAAAGTGCAATACTAATCATAAAAGTTTACATTTGCGTTGCGATGACATTTGCCGGAAATACGCAATACAAACGTATTTCAGTGTTGCATTTATTTGCCCCTTTGCCCCGTTGCTCCGTTGCCCCTTTGCCCGTGGTATGGCGCACGAAACGTATGCCAATTATAAATCAACAAACGTAGAAGAAACGGAGTTGCAAATTGCATGTACCCAAAAGTAAAGTTTCACAGAATAATACTGTGTTCTTTGCTTTATTGCTATATAAAAAAAAAAAAACAGAAACGTTTAACTCATGTTGAAAAGATGGTTAAAATGGGTCTTAAGCTCTGGTAGTCTGTTTGCACATTCGAGCAAAGTTAACCCATAATTTCAGAAAACAACTTGAAGTGCAGAACTTTAAACTTTGTATGCCAAATAACATATTTAATGAGCTGGGCTTTTATTACGTGGAGCAGCGTGGAGTCATGTAGAGTTCAATGTGTAAATTCGTGCATGCCGTGTTTGTTCAAGGCGCTTTATTTCGGCTCATGCCAGTCCATTTTGAAACCACAAATGCATATTATCATTAGGTGGGTAGTGTTTAGCAAATGGAACTGTTTTAATTACAAGTAAATTTGGGAAATCTTTGCTAAACAGCTGCGTTTACTGAAGAAACAGTCTTTGAAGCAAAGGGTCTCGATAAATTGATTTTAACAACAATTATTTCAAAGTTTTTCATACTAAAACGTGTCACCTATGAGAATTTTTCTAATTAATCAATAATTTTTTCTAGAATTGCATTCAATTCGTTTATGAAAATAAACATGTATTTCTAGATTATCAGCAATAATTGATCTTGATACTTAAATAGTGAAAATATAAAAAATTCCTTTTAATAATCATTATACCATAAAATGTAACCTTTATTCCAGATTATCCATCGTTATTACATGCTGGTGGCCCATGCCACACTAGAGTAAAATTGAGGATTAAATTCAGTTTTTATAGAACTTTTCGCTTAGGGCTACTGCATTTAGTGAATTAAAATTTTACTCATATTTTAATGCTGTTGTAAAGGTTGTACAATCAATCATATCACATATCACAAATCACAGAGATATAAACTTGAAAATGTACAACCTTTTTATTTCGAACTTTTTAAATCATAATTATAATTATAATATATATATAATTATTTAATACATTTTTTTATATTTCTATATTATTTATATTTATATAAATATCTGTATATATAATTATAAATATAAATATATATACATATAATTTTTTTATTATTTTTATATATTTTTATTTTACTTATATTTATATAAATATGTACGTATATGATTATAAATAAACCTATATGTATATATATAAATAAAAATATATATTTATTTTTATATATATAAATAAAAATATATATTTATTTTTATATATATAAATATAAATATATATTTATTTTTATATATATCTACCTATCTATTTTTATATATATAAATATATATATACATAGATATATAAATGTATATATATAATACACTGAGATCCAATACCTGTCATTGGATCTCATTGAACAGTATTCGATTTCTGATCTTAAATCAATAAACCTTAACGCATAATCATAATTTGTCCAAGTTAGCTTAAAAGAATTTCTCGACAGATAAAACAATAGATTTTTTAGATTGCAGATAGTAAAAATAATAATAATAATTATAGTTAAATATTAGAGGAATCCAACACAAACGTAGTATTCTGCTATTTATCAATAAATCAGTTAACAATAATACTAACGAAATTTGGTCTAGAATCTTTAATCAGGAGAATATACACATATAGAAGATCTATTATTTTGCTTAAAGTTTATTCATTTGTTAATTTCTGTAGTGAAAAATATATTTCCTATCTTGATAAACGGTGTAAGAAGTTAAGCTCTATATACTAAAAAAATTGAAGATGATTCACTATGTACATATCCTTACAAGCTAACTCATGAGTTGTTGTTAATCGTCAATATTACTAATTAATTCAATATTTGAATTTAAAAATTATTTGTTTTAATATTGCATTATAAGTGCTACATAGGTATATAGTTTGAGATAATAAGAACTCTACTTTTAAAATAATTACTTCTACTTTTAGCTCTATCAAATTATGATCATAGGTTTATAGTGTGATAGACTGAAAAAGATTGGATATAAAGTATTCTTTTGATTGTGGGACTTTAAAAATTCCATAACAGTTTATGACTAATTAAGAAGTAGATAGTTAAAGATACAAGGCAGTCAATCCAATTTAACTCACCTGAAATAATTAAACCAATATCTGAAACTGAATTTAACAAATTATTGAAGAGAATATATTTTTCTTTAATAATTGTTCTCAGTGATATATTAAAAATTAAATTAAGAGACAAGCAGACTTTATCTTTGTTGATGACACTTCTTTAGATCAGATTTTTAGTATGGAGATTTTAAGAGAGAGCACATAGAATCATATATATAATACAGATAAATTATTTTTTTTTTAATTCCATTCATTAGATTCATTTTACAAATTAAAAAACGTTTGGATTGAAATATGACATTCAACTTGATTATTATGTTAAGCATTTTCCGAGTTAGTGCATCTGGGCACTTTTACTCTATGATAGCTGGGGGGATTTTGCAGAGTCCCGCCCATCTCACTGACTAATATGAGCATTCCTGATAATCTTCGTCATTATTTAATGTTTGATCTAAGATCTGCGTACACCCGCATGCGGTTAGTGATTACTCTGAGATTATATAGTGTTAAGTAGGACAGCCTGTCAGTTTTCGCATATAGCTTCAGAGCTCTGTCCTTTATGATATTTTTGACCGGATCTATTCTAAAGTCTCTTAGCATGTCATTTGTGCGGATGAAGATTCTTCGGAGAGCCTGATTTTGAGCAACTTGTACCTTTTGTATAGTGGTAGAGTCAACTTGAATATAAATCAAAATTTATCTCTATTAGTGAGACTTTTTTAAATGAAATTTCTAATAAAAACATATTCAGAAACTAACAGGTATATCATTTCTGTTAAATGTGACATCTGCTGGTAGTTATAACTGTTGGCTTAAGATATTATAAGTCGTATAAAATCGTTTACCACATGTATTCGAACTCATCTGTTTGACTCTCTATTCTCATCTGATAGATGAAAATTGATTTATAGATTTTTTTATATATATAAATCTATTGTTAAAGAAGATTTATAGTTTTATTTAAAAAAAAACTGCCAGTACTTTTACCGATTTGTTGCGGTATTCCTATACTTAAGAATAATTTGTATAAAAATATTAAAAAGATATAAATCATAAATGACAAAAAACAAGAAAATAAGAAATCTGATTAAAGTTTTAAAAACTTAATGAGTTCTATTTTTTTTTATATATTTCCATTTAATTTATATAGTATAAAATTTTTATAAATATTTTTAATATTAATTTGAATATATATTTTATTTCACATATGGTTTAAGTTATATATATATTTTGTGTGGCATATATTCTATTGTATACTTTATAATATATATAGTTTGTATAGTATTAAATAATTTTTTCTGTTCTCATAGATATATATGAATAATATAAATAAAGTATATAAAAAATAAACTATCATAGGTATATAAATTGATACGCTGATATCAAAGATTTTAATATATTTATATCGTCAAATGGGTCAAACTTCAGAAAGAGTCGTTATTGTCTTCTTATTATTGTATATTATTAATCATTTTTATCTATATGCTAGTAAATATTTATATACATTTTTTAACATATAAGTATTTTTTTTATATTTATTGTATAATTTATGATATTAAACTAACATTAATTAATTAATTGACAGTGTGAGAATCATACACTTTTTAATTGCTGTTCTCTTTTGAGAGGTCAAAGGCTTTAGCCATTATCTTTTAATCCATATAATAAATCATAATTTTTTACTAATCAAATGTTGTTCTCTATTTTCTGAATTGGAAACATTATTAATTAATTTTTTCTAAAATAATTTAAGAACACTTCTGATAGCGTTTTTTTTGTGTTATTTGCGAAAATGCCTCAAGTTGAATACTTATTTTTGTATTAAAAATATTTAAAAGATTGAAATTGAAGTTGAAAACTTTTATGTCTAACAGTTTTTAATATTTTCATATTAAAAAATACTGTCTATTAATTTAAGGAATTTAGTTTAATTTAAAATAAAATTTAAATTTATTTTCTATGTGTACAATGCTATTGGGAAAGGCTACCACGTCTATCACAATCTAAAATGCTTCTAGAAACTTACAACCGGAAACGCTTCAAAGATTGCATAGAACAATCAAAAAATAACCTAAGCATTATTGCGGAATTATTGACCGGTCACTGTAGATTGAAAAATCACCTTTCGTAATTGGGAATTCAATCCAACTCAGACTGCAGTTACTGTAGAGAAGAGAGAGAAATTGCATACCATGTGCCGGCACTAATGCACAAGCGGAATTAACACCAAGGAGGGTAATTCATGGATCACAAGGATCCAAGACTAGGAAAGATAGACTCTATTTTGTCTTTTATTAAAGCGAGAAAACTTTAGTCTGATTAAAGGGCTTAATAGATCTTTTAGGTCGCAGTACACTATCCCTTCTTTTACAATAATAATAATAATGTGTACAATGAGTGTTCCTAAATAGATTTTTGCAGTGTATGAAATTGTAAATAAGTTATTTCTAATTCCAACACTTAATGTAAAGTAAAATTTTTTTTTAGAATTTTATTAATTTCATTTTATGTATATTTATTATATTCATTCCTAAGATTAGTTGTATAACGTGTTATTAATCTTTTGATGCTTCTGAAATTGTTCTTTTATATATAGTGATTTTTTTTTTTGTTGAAAATTGTTTAGTAAGTATAATACCTAAAAATTTTACGGAATTTAGATATTATCATTGATAACGTTAAACTATATTAACAGACATCTAATACTGTTTCTAGGAATAGACAAACCAATATGTTTAAAAAACCAACTGTGCATATTTCGATTATGAAGAAAGATATTTCATATTAAATCTGAGATAAATTAACAACTCATCAATCTAATTATTCTGAAAAAATCCCATATAACTGTTTGGGCTCATCATTCTTACAGTTAGTAACTGTATAGTACTTTCAGTTAACATAATATATATAATTGTTGATCAAAGAGAACTCAATATTATTTATTTTCCTGTGTTGCCATCAAATGCGTTTCTGTTCTCTTCAAATATGTAGCCTAAATTTACATTTCTGGGTTTTCCCCAAACAACATGGGTTGTCTTGAAGAAGAAGCAATGGAAAATATTTCATAATAATAATGTATTCATAGGTATCCGACATTCATTTCTTATCTATGCAGTTCTGTAATAGTTAATATGAACAAAATACATATTAACATCATTATCATTTTATAAAGAAATAATGTCTTTTTTCAATTATGAAATTTATTTATTTATTTTACTCATAATAGGTACTTTTTACGATTAAAAAAACCAAAATATAATAGTGTAATAAAATTGAAATGTGAACCTTTGTCTTTGTTGAACCCTCAATATATTTTGTAAATAAATATTGGATTTCAGTTAATAGTTTTTTAATTAATTACTTTTAATGGATATTTAAACAGTTTAAAATTTTATTATATATAATGTAAACAAAGGGAGCTTCCTTCAAAGTGATTTATCAATTTTTCATACGAAACGATAGATTTTTATTTACCTTTATGACTCGCTTGTATATATTTAACTTTTTAGTTGATTAGAGTTCGAAATTGAAATTGAGAACTTGAAATTCAGCCATTTATACAAAACTTTAATAGATTTACTACATAGAAGTACTTATGATTATATCGACTATACCGATATACACTTAATGTGGTGGAACACTTAGAAACTAACTAAATGCATGCTTAGGTTGAATTGAGTATCGACTTTAAGTATACTAGATTACTATAAGTATATAGTATATTAGTACAGATTACTATACATCTAGTTTATTATACTAGAAATACTATATACAGACTACTATATATGTAATTTATTATACTATAAATATTATATACTATTTATATTATTATATGTTTATATTATTATATATATAGTTTACTATATAACTGAATCCTTTGTTATATATGAACCTATATCTTAAATGGTTCATACTTGGCATTATCATTCAGATTAAGCATTTTGAAATTGCTTGGTATTTATAAATATTATTCGGTGAGTCCAATAATATACATGAGACCTTGCAATTAACTAATACACAAATATAGTGCTCATCGCTATATTAATTCCTCTACTGATCAAATATGTGAGGCATACATCCTATATAAAAATAGATAAAATTTTTTTGAATATATTTATTTTTTACAAAATTATGTATTATATCATTTTGTTTGTGTATTAATTATTTATGATCCGATAATATCTGTTAACAAATTATTACCAATCTTTAAAATCAAAAACTGATTACTACCATATGTTGATGAATTCAGACTTCATTTGGTATGTTATTGTCTGACTCCAAACAAAGACTATGTATGAGGGATGGAAGACTTTAACGCAAACTATCTTTTTTTATGTTATGTTTCCTCATAAAAAAACTATTGAAGCCTTAATAGTTAAATAGAAGGAGATATAGTATTCTCATGAAAAATTTCCAAATTTTAAAGATTTTCGAATTTCTTTAAGAAAATTTCGTAAAACAATTCTGAATGTAAGGTAATTTGGAAAGGTATACGTCCATTCATAGGTCTTTGCGTGCTCAGTATTTGTAACAATTCAAAGAACAACGAAAAAGAAACTGAGGTGTTGACTTAAAAAAGGGGAATCAGACAGGACAAATGGTATCTTCCGAAACTACTTAAAGTGAACTGAAATAATAAAAATCGATAGAACACTGCTTAATTAAAAGATAATAATAAATGTTTTTTCTAGAGAGGTTTTGAAAAGTAGTGAATTACAACAACAACATTTTTTTTTTATAATTTTTAATTATTTGAATTTTTGACTGTTTATACAATATTTTTTATTAAATGGACTTATATATAATATAATATAATATTGCTTATAATATAATATAATATAGTATTATATATAATACAGAATGAAAATATATTATAAAATAAATATCATATAAGCATTTAAATGGAATTTAATATTTAATTAATAACTAAACACACCAATAAGAATATTATATTTTTTTAACAAATTCATAGAGTTGGTTTCTTTCGTAGTCTTATAAGTAAATCTTACTAAAAGACTGCTAGAACTGGAAATAATAACTTCTATAAGAATGAAAAAGTATCTTGATAAATTTAATTACCTAGGAATACAAAGTTTTTTATTTAATTGATTTTATATGACAAGTGCAAAGGTGCAGATATTACGTCAATAATTATACGATTGAAATGTGTTAGGCGATATTCAGAAACCAGACAACTTTCATGCAACACACAATCGACGACTTCAAGAAACACTTGTGGTTTCTTGTCTTCAGGTGGAGATATGTGAACATTTCTCGGCATGCATTCGATCGGTAATTTGTGAGAATTGCACGATTAACCTAACCGACCATCGAGTATTGATTTAGTATTGAAATTATTGCTAAGCTCTATGGCAGCCAAGTATAACTGCGTCTGTTTTATTAGATTTAATAGGGAAAAATATTAAATAACATAAATAAATAAGTTAAATGAGTCAATCAATGCCATAAAATTTGTTTATTATTTCAATGTGAAGTCTCTGACAATTGTTATTTTTATCTGTTTCCGTTTCTTGTATTGGACAAAAGTAGTTAATGCGATATTAAAAACTTTTTATTTAACAATTTTTAATTGTTTTTATTTTTTTAAACAAAAGAAATTTGAAATGATAATTACATTTATTTAAGGGTTTTGTTGTTTTATCCATACAAGTTTAAGTTATTATATTCATCACTTATAACATACGAGTCTCGTTCAACTCTGTACAGTACAAAATCAGACATTTAACTGCAAGAAGTTTTATTATTTTTAGAAGTATGGAGCGTGATTTATGTGTATTTAACACCTATTTAAAAATATATCAAATAACTGGTGATTTTATCAAGAAAATATTGAATTTCTGTTAATACACCAAGTAGTTCAGATATACAAGACATTTATTTATTAATTTAATTTAATTTAATCTATTTTGCATGACAATACATATCATCATTTCTCTTTAAAAAATGAAGTCATAATTAAAATAATGTATTATTAAATAAAAAATAGTACTGAAATTTAACAATTAAAAATTTAAATAGAATTAATTAATTTATGTAACACAGCAAGTAAATTTTTTTGCACAGTAAACAGTATTGCTTTGGGTCACTTGGCTAATGAACACTGACTTTAAGCTTCAATTCGTGGCAGGGCACGAATTCAACCGTGCGTACTTACTGTCTAAAAAAATTATTTAAGCGAATAATCAAAAATAAGATATAATTCCAAGATCACTGAGGATGTGTATTTGGCAATACTTGAAACAGTTATATGGGTAGCCAAAAATTTAATTAATTAATAAGAATAATAAAATTTTGTTGTTGCGATTCCCTACTATTTAAAACCTATCTTCTAAATTCAATATTAAGTAAAATAGTCGCTATTGTCAAAACTGACATTAAAATTAAATTTAATAATAATGTATCAAATGGTTGTATTGCAGTAATTTTAATTAATATTTTGATTCTAAGATTTCATAACCATTTAAATTTTAAAATTCCTATTTCATTAACATAACAATGTAATTATAAAATTAAAGACTTATTAGCAATTAATTTATAATTCTAAAATCAAAAATAACGATTTAATTTTGTAGACATATTCGTTAATTCAAATTAAATCAAAATTAGCTGAAGACTTCAATCTATGGGATAAAACCTATTCCGGAGAGCTTAAAACTTGGCCATATTGAATAAAGTTTCATTCAGAGTTATTCTTTTATTCAGCATACCTTAATTGTAATATTGGATGGCTTTTTCAAAATTTCTCAAGCTTAATGGACCATTTACTCTCCAGTAACTAAATGTATTTTTAGATTTAATTCTCTTATTAAAACACGTTATACAGCAATTTAAATTTGAATAAATCACATAACATGATTTCTTGAAGAGCAATAATATATATATATATATATATATATATATATATATATATAACTACATACAATTTCTTTCTCTTAACACCGAATGATACTTTGATGAAGTTCATAAACTTGAACTTCATTGATTAACTAATTTTACATTAACATATTTGTACTAATCAGAAATCATTATTAAGCTAATTAAAATTGATACACAAATTTGTATATTGAATCATTAAAACTAAATAAGAATTATAAAAAAATTAAATTAATTAAAAGCTTAAGGAGTCTATAAAAGTTTTCCACTGGTTTCTATTTTGTGCTATTGCTTTCAACTCGTTAAATGATTTGCACGTCTCCTGCTGAACTGTTCTTCTCCAGGTCATTGCTGGTCTGCCCCTGCGCCTAGTCCCTTGGGGGTTTCAAGTAAGTGCAGCATGCGCGATATCTTCATAAGGGTTACGCAGTGTGTGTCCAATCGAACCGTACTTCTTTCTTCTTATCTCGTTGTTTATGTTTGTTTGGTACGTTATTCTTCATTACTCTTTATTTGAAATCGTTCTAAGCCACCATATGTCTAATATGTAGCGCAAGCATCGATTGATAAATGATTATATTCTTCTTTCGATTTCAGAGTTACCAAGCCAGGTTTCCGATCAATATAGGTATGACGATTTCAAGCATGCGTTAAACGATATAAGGGGTTAATTAAACGACTTGGATAAATATATTATCACCAAATTTTTTAGATAAATATTGAAATATACATTTATGTATGTTTATCGATGGAGAGAATATAATACTATAAATAAAAATGAATACATGAAAAAACCAAATAGTATAAAAAATGCTACTATAAAGCAACTATTGTAAAAGCAGTATACTATTTGAAAAAACTAAATAATAAAAAAATTGCTAGTATAAAGCAGCTATTGTGAAACTATTATGCAACGGATCTTCCTACATCTTTATTACTTTAACCACAGAAATATTGTATACAGCTTATACTATAAAATACAGTATCGGTAGTAATTCGTATTTAATATCCCAATATATGTCTAAATGTGGGGTCATTTATAATTGTTGTGGTTTCTCTTACCAAGTCCTTTGATTAATTCAATTTAAATTGTATTTTTGCACACACCCCTCTATTACTTTGTAATCTGTCAGAATTCGTCATATGCAGTTCATATGTCATTTCCTTGTTAACAATGTGCTGCAAAACTAAGTTATAAATAAGTCGTCAACAAAACAATTAAATTAATTTCGTTCTTCATACTTTAATTAAGTTTTTTCTTGTTTCTTGTATTTTTTGTTTTTTTTTTTTTGTTACCTGACTTAGATCCAAATGCAACTGTGCGAAAAGCAACTGCAAGCAACACCGAAAAGCACAGAAGAGCATATTTTTGAATTGCGCTTAATGTGAGCCGGTTTAGTAGTAGCTTATGTTAAACGTATTATTATGTTAATATTTACATTGAATCCTACTACTGATATATGTGTGCAGATATACAGATATACAGATATACAGACATACGTACTTATTTATTTCTATACTCGTATGCGATGTACTTAGGTACTTGCTTCACTTTCGTACTATTGCAGTTAAGACTAAGACGTCTGTAGATGTAAGTTCAGGAATAGGCCTTTAAGGCTGCTTAGTATCATACGCAGTATGCAGTAATAATGCTAAAGGGTACAAGCAAGTAACCAACTTACCAACAAACCGTCTCTATCCTCGCACCCTTGCCGTGCTTGTCTAAGCGTAGTTATGTTACTTATTGTAGCCGACCGCTGCGAATAGTACGAGCACCCCAACCATATTTGTGGCATGTAACTGAGTAAGAGTATCTCAGGAGGGGTAATTATAACCTTTTCACTATAGTTCCTTTGTTGGAACTATACATTTGTGTATATTTTTTTTTTTAAGGTTTTCGGTAGTAGTGCTCGTAGTGTTTGTAGCGTTTGTCTACTTTGCGTACAAACTGTGCAATTTTTGCATTTAACATTTCTGAATTTTTAAATTTTTTGCATATTTCAAAGTTTTTGGCAAGCAAGCAAGCAAGATAGTGAGTGACCGACCTGACCATAATATTACCAGGCGGTAGGCTGACAAGGGTATTGAAAATTATATCGAAGTGCACTGCGCGATAGCCACTCTAGCAACAACAACAACAACAGAGACGGCACAGCAGCAGTTAAGACAACACAAAAAATGCTTTATTGAAAAGCATTTTCGTTATATATATATATATATTTTTTTTTTTTTCAATTTATTTTGCTTTCATATTTACTACTTCTGAGGTTTGGTTTGGTCAGGTTGAGTTGGTTGCTGTTGTTGGGCCCAAGCGCAGAAGGGAAACAAGTTGAAATCCAAGTGGAGAGCCAATTTCATGTTATTTGCACTGCTGCAGAATTGTATTGTCGT
Source organism: Teleopsis dalmanni (assembly GCF_002237135.1). NCBI lineage: Eukaryota > Metazoa > Arthropoda > Insecta > Diptera > Diopsidae > Teleopsis > Teleopsis dalmanni. The sequence goes on from NC_051848.1 coordinate 43,183,997, forward strand.
TCGAGACTTGATGCGAGCGCGGGTTGCGTCAAGCTAATATTGTGGCTTAACCACTTAGCTTATGAGTAAGTGTGTGAGTATTTTCAGTACTGTTACGGGTTCAGCAGTAGCCGTAACAGTGGCAGTGGCGGTGACCAGTGTTAGGACAAGTGAAGCGGTTAGCCACAATTAAGTGCTCAGAGTTGTAGTTTAGCATTTACATGGGCACACCACTTGAGTATCTTGTATCTTGTATCTTTTTTAATTTGCAAATTCGAAACTGGTATCAATTAAGTTTGAATTACTGCAATATTTTAGACAATTGTGCTCGTGTTACACACTCCATAATCTTATTAAATATTTTATTTAATTTATTTGACATTTTCTATATTATTTTATTTAAAATTTTTTATATATTTCTTAATACTCTTATAATGTAAATATATAAAATTATTTTCATATGTTTTAATAAATATAAATTTTGAAATATTGTAATTCACTTGAGCTGAGCGTATGGTCAATATTTTTCTTTTTTCTTTTTAATTGCAGATGCTTATCAATCAAGCCACCTGAGAGGTAAAAACTTTAAAATGATTATTCCTTTCCATACAAAACAAGTACATAAAACCAATACTAAAAAAAAATGTTAACTTAAGAGTTTTTAGAGCGAAAAAATTTTATTAATTAAAAAAAAAAATTAAAAAACAAAACATGAAAATATTTTAAAATTATAAAATATTTTGTACTATATACAAAAGTATAACGGTGTAGAGTACCAAAAGTAATGAAAATAACTGTTAAGCGGCACGTGCTCTAGCTGAAAAGAACGGAAATACGAAATAAGCAACCGGCACTGAAGAAAAACAAATTAAATTTGCTCAGGGTTGCCAACAATTTGAACAGGTAAAGGCGGAAGTTGCAGGATAAGCGTAAATAAACGTAAATAGAGCATAAAATATATGAAAACTGTACACATTGAGTTAATGATTAACTCAATCGAGCTTAAGCAGAAATTGAAAAAAAATTGAAAAAATTTATTTTTTATTTATCATTTTTTAATTTTTTATTTAAATAAAAAATTACATATATCTTATACGTTCTGAATTGAGTCATAAGCCAAGAAGTAAAAGTGGAGCGACGTAAGAGAAGTGAAGCTCAAATTTCCAACAAACACAGGTAATGGATGTATATATATGGACCCAAAATACCAGATACTGAGTGTACGTCAACTTCACTTTTAATGTATGTATCGTATGAAATTTACATTTATATAATATATATAAATACCAGCTTTCTAGCAATATTCTGCAGAACAGCAACAGACAGTCAGTAATATCTTTTTATAAGTATTGTACATTTAAATTTTTGATTTTTAAATGCAACTTTATTTAATTTTAATTTATATACATATATATTTATACTTGTATATTAATTTTTCACTCTAAAATACTCTTGAGCAGTTCATTTTTATTTCATAATTTTTTTTATTGAAACTTATGAAAAACAATGTTTAATATTAAATTATTTTATTAATTTTTTTTTTACACATCAAAAGGATATTGTTTATATTGTTTTGTCTTTTTAAAGTCGTTTTGTTATGGTTTTACCTTTCAGTATTTTAAAGTGGCTTTATATATATATATATATATATATATATATAATATTTTTATTTTTTTTTTCTGTTTTTGAATATTTTGGTAATAATTACTATATTTTTTTAAATAGTAATTCTATTATTTGTTTAGTTGTATTCTTATAAAATATATATAATATATGTAATGTATACTTATTATGTACATATTAGTGATGTTTAATATTATTATATACATGTACAATAGAACTCCACTAATCCAAATCCATTAGAATTAAAATAACTCTGAATTACTTAGATATTCGAATTGCGGAATTTATACAAAAAGTCCTAAAAGAGTCATAAAGTTCATATGCAGTCTGACTTTTGCTACAATTATGTATAATTACAGTAGAACTCTGCTAATCTGGATCCATTCAAATTAAAATAACTCCCAATTACTAAGATATTCGAATTGCGGAATTTATACTAAAAGTCCCAAAAGAGCCTTATAAAGTTCATATGCAGCTTGACTTTTGCTAGTATTATATACATGCACAGTAGAACTCCGCTAATCCGAATCCATTAGAATTGAAGTAACTCCGACTTACTAAGGTACTCGAATTGCGGAATTTATACTAAAAGTCCCAAAAAAGTCTTATAAAGTTCATATGCAGCTTGACTTTTGCTACAATTATATATATTTACAGTAGAACTCTGATATCCGGGAGTTATATTAAATTTCTCAAAAAAGTCTACTAAAGTTTAAATGTACATTTTAGAACCAGAAACTGAATATAAACTTAACAATAATACATTGTTAATGAGCTCAACTGTTCATTAATTTAAACGATAAGTTAAATGAAACATTCACTTGATTAAGTCATAAACCCATAAAATGTCTATTTTTTAGTGTAACGGTTTTTGACCTCATCACTTTCATGGATTTGGCTTACATTTCTTTATGAGCTCCTTGTTTTAAATTAAAACATCTGTGTCTCGGGAAAAAAATTTAAATTGTGTTCTTAGAAGATACGTTAGACCGATCCATGGAGTTTTGAAATTTTGAATTTCAGATCACTTTTTAAATGGCCGTATCTCAGACTTTGTGAAAGATATAGACTTAAAATTTATATAAATATAAATAATTAATATTGTTTATATTAAGTTACTAATCTTAATCGTTAATTTGGAAAAAAATGATTTTTCCAAATATAACATCGAAAATTTTAATATTTTAATATTGATTTAGATTTATCATAAACTATTATTAGAAAATTGAAATGGCATTATTTTTAGGAGTATTTTAAAAAATGTATTAATGCTGTGCCTTACGTATATGCACTTAATTTCAATAAATTAAATTTTTAAAAATATATAAGCAGATTTAAAAACTAAAACATTTGGGCGTAGAAAACGTCTTTATAAATACCTATAAATGTGATTTTTTTTATTAGATTAACGACCTCACATGTTCATAGCATGCTATTCGGATTAGCGAATCTGTGATCGATAGGGACTATAAGGAATGCATAATTTCTATTTTCATTTCTCTGGAATTATTTGTTGGGATTACGAGGGCATACGAATAATCAGAGATTCAGATTAGCTAAGACCTATTACATATGTAACTCTATCATGCAATATAAGTTAAATTATAAACGCAGACTATCAGTATATATAATTCTTTCATTGAATGTAAGTCATATCGTTAATGAACACTATTTTTTTCTTGTTTATATTTGAGCATATTATGTTATTAATATATATTAACAACATATTAATATATTATTTTAAATATATTATTCTCAAACTATTTAATTCATTAATGAATTTATTAACTTAGTGCATTTATATAAAAAGTCTCCGCACCTTCACCGAAAAATTCAAAAAACAAAAAGGAAGAAAATTAAAGAATCATTTTTTAATTTGGATCTGTTCTCACTAAGACCAGACCCCTTTCCCTTTTACTTTCATGGAAAATGTCAAAAATCCAAATGAAGTATAATTAAATTTTTTTTGCCCTAAATTGACACTGACATTTAACAACGTCTGTCAAATGTTTGTCAACAGACTCGGTTGCATAATTTGAGGCACCCACATTCGAAAAATTCCAAAATAACGGAATATATACTGTATCCATAAATTATAAAAAAAATCAAAAAAATCAAAAAAATTAAAAAAAAATAAAAAAAGTTGACGTAAAACCGCAAATCTGTGCAAGCGTGCCGCGCTTCACTCTTGAAACGTCATACAGATTTGCTTGCTTAAAATGAAATACCCGTATAGATCCAAGACATACTAAGACGTTAACTCGTATGTATAATATACATATGTATATATGATCTCATATGAATAAATAATAAAAAATTTTTATAAAATCTTTTAAAATTGCTGACATGCAATATTAAAACTTAATCGATCGCATGATGTGAACTCCATTGATCGTAAGTGACAGTTCAGTTTGGTCAGAGTCAAGCCAAGAAGACCAACCACGGTGTTTAAATGTTGTTAAAATGATTGCGGTGAAAATTACAGACAACCGAGAGTTGAGAGCTGAGAGCAGACAAAAGAAGTGGGAGCCCCATAAAATACGAGTATAATACGGGTATTAACAAAGGTATGAGAATATGGGTATGGAATACAAGTAAGTGCACTCACAGTCACTTATATTCGTATATGAATGAGTAGAGTGCCATACAGTGCCGCAGAGTGCCACAGAGTGAATACTAATATATAAAAGATACTTTGTATGAATGCTAAACAAATGAGATAAAATGTTTGTCAGCGAGCAACCGCAAAATGCAAATTGCAGGAGATTCGGTTAAATTGTGACAAATGAAGTTGGCGGTTAAATTTGTCTGTCTGTCGTGTCACAATGCAATTGACATATTTCCATCTATGGGTTCCATTGTCTGAATGCTTTAATGAAAGTTTCAATTGACACGATTTTTTGACAAATCAATTAAGACATTAAGTGAAGTTAGATACTTACATATCAGATGAACAATCTTACGTCAATCATCCAATAATATTGTTTATAGATGTTGTATAAATATTGTTAATACTTTTTGATATATTATTACACATTACTTACATTACACATAAATTATATTATTAATATATGCGTATATATCTATGTAATGTCTTAATTGGGTCTTAAAGTTTAATAAAATTCTATATTTTGATTAGAGTAAAATGCGTTAAAAAGCCTTTATCTTAATATCCAAATGTAGGTTCGGATATTGATAACTGTACGTGAAATATGAAGATCTGATCAATTCTTTATGTATATCTAACTACAATTATACAAAGATTTTAATATATACTATAATAAACTAGTAACATGTCCATAAGAAAAATTTAATTTAAATGATAGGCTTAATTCCGTTCTCCAACTGTATTAACATATGTAGATCCATGAGAACCTATAAAATTTAATTTGTCTATTAATATCTATTTTGAAATGTTCAGTTATAGCTTACATACTACTTATTAAGTTGTTACATAGTAATACTTTTTGAGCAGCACAGTATAGCTTAAATCTTTTTTAAACAAGCGGGTTATATATGTTTTATACTGAAATAGTGTTTTTAGATGCCTAAGTACTTATTAAATATAGTTAATAATTAAAAAAATTGTGCATGTGATTTATATGATATGATTTTAGGAACTTTAAGTGAATGGAACTAAAATTTTTTTGTTTCTTGATTTCGTAGTAAGAGTAAAACTTTAAAAGATATATAAAGTACGTTCTTCAACATGTATTACATTTTTATTCACTATTTTTTTTATTTATTTAGTAAATTTTAGGCTATTAATGCACCCCGACCTAAAAGATCTATTATGCGCCTATAGATTCAAGTAAAACAATTCTAGACTATTTATAAATTTCGTAATTGATGTGAGCTTAATTTTACCTATTAGATTTGAGACTAAGAGCCCGCTTTCAAGGTAGTCGAGCCTACTTTTTGCCGCCGCTGGGCAATTGCATAAAATATGTTCTGTTGTTTCCTCATGACAAAGTCGACAGAAATCACTTTCTACCACATCTAAATTCTTCATATGGTAATTAAGTCCTGTAAGATTTATCTACTAAATGAATTTCTCTCGAATTATATTTCACTTACGTATAAGGGTCTAGTGTATAGTCGAACGCTTCAATGGCACTTCCTGGAAGCAGTAAATCATATTGCTATCTTTGCAGAGAGTGCAACTTTTCGCATTCTCATGTTGTTAGAAGTTCGTTCTAACTTTGCTAGATTTATTTCTTTCCATCATTATTTTATTTCCTAATTAATATTATTTTGTATTCTTATTTTCCTGTTAGTGTTAATAAGTGATTAGTCATTTATTACTGAGTATTATGATTAGTCTTTGATATTATGATTAGTCTTTAATATTATGATTAGTCTTTGAGTTCTTTGAGCAGTTACTCTATCATTAAGCTGTGAATATGTTAGATTAGTCTATTTATAAAATTTTAAAAATCATGCTTATATTCTAGACTTTTATATATTTCTGAACAGTTATTACACTATCAGATTGAATAATTTGGGGATATTTATTTATTAACTTTTCATACTATTTGTAAAATAGTTGTGTAAGAGTCTTTAATATTTTTAGTTAAATTGAACTATTCATTAAATGACCTATTTATTTCAGAAAAGTGTGTCTCAGCCCTAAATCAGATTTATAAGGATCTATTATATATTTAATGTGTTTCGTGATGGTTGGTTTCAATATTTTTCCAATATCATTATCAATAAAATGAAAAATATTCATTGTTATGTATCGGTAGTACTATCGATGGCATAAACGGGTAGAGGTCCGCAGACTAAATCTTGAGAAATTCCTCTCACGACCACATTTGAACTCTTGAAAAGTGATAGATTTATATGATATACTTTTTGGTCGTCAATTATAAGCACTGATTATTTTTCATTCATTAGAAATGAACTTTGTTCCACTTATTTGTAGATGATAAGTAGTTCTTGATTAAATCTTAAAGCTGTCATTATATAATTAAAAGTTCAGATAATAAATTTACATTATTATATTAACTGCGGTATTTAAACAATATTATATTAAAAAGTACTATGGATAATTTAATTAACTTTATAATATATATTAATGTTTCTATGAGCAATACAGAGAGTAGCACAATTAAATTAAAATATACATATTTATATATATATATATATATATATTATTATTAATTACTGCTAAATAGTCTCCTTGCCATATTGTGATTCCCACAAAATCAGGTGTAGAGCGTAAGTATCTTTACTTTGAACTTTGGATATATATGTTATAACGAAATAACGAAATTATATAGATTTTAATATTTTCTATTTTAAATTAACCTAATGAAACTGGCATTAATTTATATTTTGTAATATAATTTGTATTGATTTCTATTATTAAAAAACTGAATGGAAAACCATCGACACTTCATGGGAATAACCGTAAAAAGTGGCAATTTAAGCAATGTTCACTCGACAATTAGAAGCTATAAAAATTATTTCAGAGTCATGGCAAGCCCAAGTTTAAAAATTGTATCAATCTAATGAACCAATTATAGTTTTTAATACAAATAATAAGTCCATTTTAGTGAATTTTCCACTATTACATTTACATATATTTTTATGTGTTTATATGTTTGTATGTATGTATCTGTATATATTGTACCATTTTATGTTATATGTTATATGGTTGCAAGATATATATCATTTTCTCACATATCTGCTGCTGCTGCTATTGCAACTTGTACGAATTAACCTATACAAAATAGCTTGTAGATACCCGTACTTGTGTTCACTTGAGTGAATTTTGCGGTAGCCCTATTCCGATTCCCTGGAGTTGGCAAAGGTAGGTTTTTTGTCCAATGAATGGTTCGGCCGCATTTCTCTCCCTTTTACCCTTATTTTAATATCGCAATAAGTTTTATTATTTAATTCAATATTGCAGTGTTTTCACATTTTTCTATTTGCAAATTTTTCTCTATATTTTTTCTGAGCGTTTTGAAACTTTTTGCGCCGGTTGTCATGGCGTCTAATTTAATTTAGCGTGTTAATAACTCATTTAGTTCTAATGTTAATACAAAAGCGCAACAACACAGCAGTTTTCAGCCATGCATGGTTGCAGCACTTCAAATTCAACAAAATTGTCTGGGAATAAAGCACAAAATAATACCAACGGCAATTCTAATAATGAAATTATAACTTTCAAGTAATTATAAATTAAAAAAAATTAAAAAAAAAACAAAAAAACAAAGAAAATAACAGCAACCGAATTTATATATGCTTAAGTATATATATTAATAATCATTCAACAAATACAACTACTATTTATGTTGTTGTATTTGTTGTTATAATTACATTAATGCTTCCACTGTTTTGTGTTTAAATTTTAATTACGCCACAGCCAATTAAGTATTGTGCTCATTTTAACATCGAAAATCACACCTATTAATATTGTTTCGTTCAGATTTAGTGTGAACAATGATTGCAATACCATACTATCCAGAATTTCTGTATTACCTTGACATCAATCGAAAAATAAACTCATCAAATCTTACGAATTTTTGTTATAGAAATTGCTATTTCTTTTTTATACAAAAGAATAGACGTAAATTAGGAGGTTCGAGGAATAGACACCAGAAACTGTGTTCCTGTATAGACTTACCTAAATTCAAGTTAAAGCATATCACACTTTTCTTCTCTCTTTCTCATTGTCTCTCTCTTTGTCTGCTTTGTGTGTCTATCTCTCTGTCTCGCTCTCTATCTCGCTCTCTCTCTCTCTGTCTCATTATTTCTGTCTCTCTCCCTCTGTCTCATTCTGTCTGTCTCTCTTTCTCTGTCTCTCTTTCAATGTCTCTCCCTCTGTTTCTCTCTCTCTCTGTCTCTCTCTCTGTCTCTCTCTCTCTCACTCTGTCTCTCTCTCTCTGTCTCTCTCTGTCTCTCTCTCTCTCTGTCTCTCTCTCTCTCTGTCTCTCTCTCTCTTTCTCAATTCCCTCTACAAATTCATCAACATATAAATTAACTAAATAAATGTCTATCTTAATGTGAAATAACTATTTTTAAAACTAAAGTGGAAACATACTAGGAAGCAACTTTTAGATCCTGGTATGGTAAAGTTTATTTTTTGATATTGAAAAAAAAATTGAGTATCGAAACGTAACTTATAGCTTTCTTAAATATGTACCTTTTTTTTCAAAAGCAAAGTGGAAGATCAGCAGATAACTTTTAGCTGTGTTCAGCGTGGTTTATGAGGGAGTGAAAGATTTTGCATTTTAAATGGGATTGTGCTATCGAAAATTCTATAGATCTTATATCTTCTTATCCGAAAAAAAGACACCAGAAATTATATCACTAACTAGACTTATCTAAATAGAGGCTAAAGCAATATTGTTACCTCATTTTTTAAAAGGAAAGTCAAAGGTGACTTTTATCTTTGCTCAGTATGGTTTGTGAGAGAAAAAACTAATTCTAATAATGGACCGTCGCTATCCTAACTTACATAGATCTTGTGTGTGCTCTGTCAGCCAAGAAAGAGGCACCATGTTATCCTTCGACTTACTTGACTTTATCCACTATATAAAAATTAAAATAGATTCCGCATTCAAGTACTTATATCTCTTTTATACAATAGATATTTAAGGCAGTCTGATACTTTAATCCCTTCGTATATATCATTATTATTTCGTTAATTGCCAATTTATTATTTATTAAGTATTTGTGATTATATCTAATTAATCATTTTTTAAAAAATTTTATTAGTTACTTCAACAATTTCAGTAACATATTTTTAATTCCTATTTCTAGGAATAACAATTAATACAATTTTTTTTAAAAGTTTGCAATTTAATATGCTTTTATTTTAATAAATCTAGGGCGTTACCATACGTAAAAACTGTATGTTTTTTTTCTTTGTGTAATTGTAATTGCGACAAATCGACTTTCATTTAAGTTGAATGAAGTGCATTTATGTTCGCATTCGCAATGCTGACAAATTGTGCCATTGTATCAAAGCCTAGAGGGGATTTTTTAATTAAAACAATTTTAAGTCAACGCGCCTAAGTCAATGTATTCAATTTCATTAAATACCTTAGGCTACATGAATATATACAATGGCCCATATATACACACATGTAGGTCGCCTGAAATTTTTCAAACACATAAATAGAATTCATTGATATCTGAACAATAGACTTAGGTGCCTTTGAACACTTTGATCAATTATTAAATTTTACACTTAAATACATTTTCTACTTGTAAAATTACTCATAACAAACTATCTTTTTATAATAAAATTAATGTTTTGATACTGTATATAAAATTTGGCCCCATTTCTAAATTAGCTAACTTCAGATCCCTTGCGATATAATATATACCTGAGGTACATTTGCAATTGTTGAGATATGCAATGTACCTTTACTTTATTTCATCTTAAGGCATTTTTCGGATGATGATAGTTATAGTGCTCTACAAAATGAGAAAAACCACGATCTAATACTCTTAAATAGTAGGTTACTAAAATTATATTACTGAAAGCATATATAGTGTTGGGCATGCAAGTGCTCGAGATGTTTATTTGAAGTCATCCGTTATTCATTTTATTTCAAAATTATAAATAAATAAAATATTCGTCAAAGCACATGTACTGATTTGATACACTTAATACGAGTACGTATATAAAACATTAAATGCAGACACAGAACTGTGATATATAATGTATCAAGCAATGTTTATCGACAAGTACTAGGAAATTACACAAACAACTTTTGTACAAATTTAGGCCCAAAAGTGTTGGTAGCATTAAAATCGAATATCAATTTAGTTTTATAGATACAAAGTTCAAATATGTAGATATTATTGTGTTTCTTGTTGATTTTGTTGTTGTTTTTTGTTCTTTTTATTGATTTCTGTTAAATTAAACAATATTTTCTTTTAATTAATTTATTTAAAATTCTCCAAGCTTTCATATAAAACTATAACGATTTCTTACTCAAGTTATATATATATAAATGAAGTTATTTAACAACTGTTCACACTGCTATTAATAAAATATATCACTATTTTCTTCATTTATATTTTGTAATGCTTCCATAATTGTTCTGTTGTATTATTTTCTGATGTGATTTGATGTGTTTCAAAGCAAATATCACATTTTAGTTATCTCTTTTCAATTCTTATAAGCAAGGTATCATTTACAGACCTCCAATAGAACTTCACTTCATTTATAGCTTCATTTAAAATAAATGTATTATAATATCTGCATATTATAATCATGATATATATATATTATAATAATAACTTTTTATTATATCATATACATAATATCTATTATCACTTAAAATTAATCTTTGGATGCAAAAAATACTTAATTTATGACTGAATTAAGACTGAATTTCGCGTTAATGATTAATGAATCAATTTGTATGTAAACGTGTCATATAATTTAAATAACTTGATTTGAAAATAGGATTTACAATAAATTTCATCTCTAATTTCCGATTTAATTATTTATGAAACGAACTTACGCGTAGTGAAAAATCATTATACGTTTCACAATATTTTATATATACAAAAAGTAGGGTATATTAAGTTAGTCAAAATATTTGAGACGTATTCAAGATGATTCGGAATCATACTAAATAAAAAGTTTGGGGTAATCTGTCTATATGTCAATATCTTATATATATACAGTAATATATTTTGAGCTACGAAAAAAAAAATGTAAATAATTAATTTTTAACATTATCTGTGCGAAGGGTACTTAGGCTTTGACAAAGCCAAACTTAAACTCTTTTCTTGTTTTTCTTTTGAGTTAATTAATGCGAAACTATCTATCATTTGGTTATTTACATTTTATTGATTGAAATGAAAATAATTTCCTTTTTAATTCAAACTAATTTACATTTGTTTATATCTGGTTTTAATTATAGCTGAGTGCGTCAAGTGCAAAACGAACTAATGTATGTTTACTTATATTTCTATCAGATGTAAATGCATTTCGTCGTAACTTCTGTTGTTACATTTCCATTGAACTCCGGCTAGTTCCCAGTTGCACTTATACTTCTATATGATTTATATTGCTTGATTACTATTATTTGATTACAAATGTTTTTATTACTAATCTAATTTATAATTAGTAACTTTTCTCTGAGGAACCTTCAAAGATTTCTTTAGTTGATTACTTCGATAATTGCTGCTGTTTTATGCAAATTGTGTAATTCAGTAATTTGTTGTTTTAATTTATTAGTATTATTTTTTTTAAGTAAATCTTGTTATTCATCTAGTTAAAAATATCCATAGTCACTGCATAACCGATAGTCATTTAGCAATAATTTATTTGATTCAGTTTTAATTGAGCATTTTAATTATTCATTAAAAATTCATTTTTATATTATAAACTATAATATTTGAAATATATATATTTTAATATATATTTCTTAAATATATTTTTTGCTTTAATATATATTTTTCAAATACATTTTTAAATGAATTTTAAATTAAATTTGAATTAAATTTTAAATTAAATATATTATTTAATATATTTTTTTAATAAATTTTTTTTTAATATTTCTTTTAATATTAATTTTTTAAATATATTTTTTGTTTTATAATATTTTTTTTAAAAAATATTTTTTCTAAAGGGGTTTTTTCAGTAGTGAACTACAACAACAAAAATTTTATTTTTTATATTATTTTAATTAATTGAATTTTTGGCTGACCATACAGCTGTTTCGAGTATTGCTAAATACCCATCGTCAGTGGTCTTGGAAATAATTCTTGTATTTAATTATTTGTAAATAATTATTTTTGAGACCGCAAGTATTTTTCCTTAATATATATTTTTTTAAATAAATGTATTTTTTTTTAATATATTATTCTTTAACAATTTTTTTTTGTGAATATGTTTTTTAAATATATTTTTTTTTTAACATTTTTGAAATTTTTGAGCAATAACTCAACAGAGTTTATAAAAAATATATAAAACACCATTTATTGTCATAGTGTAAAAAGAACTCATTGTAGGTAAGAGTAAAGATTCTGACAGATATCAACTCAAAAAACTTAAAATAAAATTAAATAAAATTGTATATAGTTATGTATTCAAATTTAAATGATGTTTTTTACTAATAAGAGTTTAAAAGTAAAAAGATACTAAGATACATATCATTGATTAATTCATTGATTAATGACTTACTACGTCGTAACTTTCTTAACGAAATAAAAATAAAGTAAAGATTAATAAATATTAAAGAATTTATAGCATGATTTACTGACCAACGATTTTAAGACAGCTCTTCAGACCACTCCTGAGATCGCTCTTCAAACCAAATTATTTTTCTTAGTGTATTTGTCATTTTTAAAAAAGTGCGGGCCTATCAGATTTTTAGAAGAAATTTCAAACTAGGCAGTGAGATTTTTTGTGGATATATTGCTATTTTGACAGTGTTATTTAAATATTATTATTTATTTATTATTTATTTGTTTGTGCGTTAACACTTAAATTAATTTTAAAGTTGATTAAGTATAAGGAATTGGACTACTAGGTCCGTCGTCCTCTATATTATTATATATAACTATAGCATTATTATGTTGAGCATTTTCCAAATTAGAGTGCATCTGAGCACTTTTACTCTTTGATAGCTGGTGGGTTTCTGCAGAGTCAAACTTATCTCACTGATTAATTTATGTATTCCTCATAAGCTTCGTGATTATTCAACGACTGATCTAAAATCTGCGTATATAATCATAGTATAAAGAAAATTGATATGTTCTAAAAAAGTTTTTATATAATAGATTATTTTGTTTAATCCAATTTCTTCCAGCATATTATATCAAATTAATATGAATGCATTAATGAACTCATAGGTACATATCATCATTTCATCCTTGTATAAAGAAGTTTATGACCGATTGTGCTAAATCTCTTATATCTTAAATCTGTTTGAGTTGATGTCACCGATTCTCCTAGAAACCGTTGCTAACAGCTACAGCTGCCTTCACATAATTGACGTAATTTTCTGTATGAAATGTTTCATTTGTCTTAGGTCTTTAGCATATCACCAGTATACGTGCCCATCAGTACCAGTGCTACTTGTAGCTTTTGTATTTTCACTCGTATATCAACACTATTTACGACTATTTATAATTGACTTATTAGTTTAAATACGTTATTCGCTGCAATAAATTATTAAAATAAAAATTTAAACAAATAAAACAAAAAGCATGTGACTAACGAAAAATTTCAAATTCTAACATTTCATAGAATTTATTAATTTTGTTGTATTTGTTGTATTTGTTGTATTTGTTAACTTGTTGCTCCACCGTCTTTTCAGATATTTTCTCTTCCACGGATGAACAATAATCTTATCTATTTGCCAGTAGCTTTATTAAAATTATTTAATAAATAAATATTTGACTTTCAAATAAAGAAAGCAAAACAATTTATAATTTAATTTAAAATTTTAAACAATTAATTTTTCAACACAGAAAAAAAATCTTAGCATTCATGTAATAATGTAGTGTATTAAGAAAAATATTTACCTAACCCGTTTACTGGGAAAAATTAGCGCTATCCCTACAATTTACACTTTGCCCCCCTTTGTTTTGATTTCAGTCCACAAGAAGTCTTAGAGTGAAGTAAATATACCTGTGACGCGACTACTGGGGCAACAAATGTTCTACATGGAAAGAAAGAGTGTTGACATATCTCTGAGTTTAAGAATATAGCACAATAAATTCATTAACTCGGGGGACATATGTGTAGCAGGAAAGATTTATTGTATCGTACATAAGTTATTTACCAGTAGGTTGGTGGCTAAAGCCGAGGATCATTCTTGATGACTTCTGTAAATAGGATGCATATCAGGCTAATTCATTTGATTTTGTTATTGTTGGTATGTAGACGTTGTATTGGCGATGTGGGGCATATTTTTGTTTTATTTTGGTTTTAAATGGATTTTGAGATATTAGTTCAAAGGAGCTGAGTGAGAGCTGTCAGCGGTTAATGTGCGCGCCTAAACCCATGAGTCATGACCATATGAAGGTCTGTTATTTTTTTTGTTTTTGTTTTTGTTTTTGTAGATTGCGTTGCTTATCAAAACTTGCTGGAAAAAAAGAGTAAATCAACAAAAAGATTGTTTATTAAAAATTATAAGAGAAAATAAATTAATTTATTTTCCTAGCGAATTCTTTAAATAATTCAGTTTGCATTAGTTTTTTTCTACTATTTTTGTGTAATTTCACTTTTATTTTTCTTGACTTTCGAGCATAATAAAAATATGCTGAAATAGCAACAATATACAATATTAATATTTCTGTATGTTTACTTAATGATAAACATGGGAAATTCAGTAGCAAAACAGTAGTAAATTCTTTGTATTGTTTACATCGCAAATGTTTACTAAGGCAATAAAACAATCAGAGTCGTTTATGAAAATATATTTATATACAAATTCTCTCGATGCGTACGCAGAAACATTATGTACATATATATCAGATGGTATAAAATAAAAAAAAAATTATATATACACCTTATTTTATTTTTCTATTGAGTATCAAAGGCTATTATTATATCTTTTTTTGTTTTTTTTTGGTTAACATTTTATCAGTTTACAAATGCTTGTCTATTTGTCTATAGATAAATTAGTTATATTTGTCCAAACGAATAATTATGTGAGAAAATTACAGTTCTATGGAGTTTCAAAGCAAGTTAGTCAACATTCTAAATAAAAATATTAAGTTAAACATTATGAGTCAATCGTTTGACCTACATATATATTTTAAGTTTGAGCTTAAAAAAGATCTCGTAAAAGTAAAAATTTGAAAATCGAATCCTATATACGTAGAGTATCATCAATGCTATTAAGTAAACAACCCGTTTCCGGTCATTGCTTAATGTATGGAACTTATTTATTATTTGTTATCCTAGATTTCATTTTTTCATCATTGTGTATTAAATATTTCTGCCTCATAGGTAGCTACGTCTAACTATCTTATTAACAGGCTGATTTAACAGAGTTAATGTCTCTGTTGCTAGTCGATGCTAGTTTTTACTAGTTTTACATATATATATATATATATATATATATATATATATAAATTATATATTATATATATATATATATTAAAATATATATATATATATATATATATATATATACTAGTGCTATAAAATGTTGGAGACAAATGTTTAAGTACAAGCATACTCAAACCATTCGATTAATATTTGAAGCAAGCATCAATTTAATATAGTCCATCTTAGTCCTTTATATAGTCCATAGATTTTACTGATAGAATTCCATTCTTAATAATTTATTTACTTTATTGACTTTTATAGTGATATGTCAATGTGGATCGTGTCAAATAGTTTCCTTGAGCCAACCTGAGCAGCCGCTTGTTGTCTACAGTTAACAGTATCAATTTCGTTTATATATTTAGTCACCTGTTCCCACAACAGACGATGCATACTTTCTTTACTGTGTGTTCTTCTTATGAAGTACGATGCAAATTTTTTTCATTTCATTGGACAGTGAAGTCTTTAAATTTAAATACGCTTAATTATGCCAACGTTGCGGTATGTCTAATGTATATTACAGTTCTAACTAATTCGAGACTCGTTGTCAATACGTCCATAGATTCTCTAAAGAATTTTTCTCTTATTTATTATCTCGTAATTATCATTCTCGTTACTTCTTGTATAAGCTGATGCATTATATATCAGGACAGATTTGTAGAGAGCGTACCTTTTGTTTGTCGAGAGTAAGTTTTTGTTTGCATTCTCTATTAAGTCTATATCTCTTTTATCTATATTTTTCATTTTTTAGCTTTTGTGTAGATGTAGATCGATGCGTCACTATTTTGAAACATAGTGTTCTGTGTTTGAATTTTAATAGATCTATCTATAAATATTGAAGTATATTGTATTTTCGAGTCTTGAACCTATCAAGTAGATAATATCTAGTAGATATGGGTCGCTTTGTTGCTATTTAACAGTAGATAATACCAAACGTGTGTAGTAGGGATTACAATTTTGTATTTGCTATCGAAAGTTGTCGTTTGTTGTATGTAGTTATGTATTATGGATACTATTATTATAATAACATATTATAATAGTTATAGATTTTTTCACTTTAAGAAAAAATGTGTTCGTTTTGCTTATATATTTAACACTTTAAAAATTTTTTATTAAATAGACTTCGAAATAGAGATAAGCAGAGACTTTGTAATCATATTTAAATAGTTTATTTTTTGTCATATATTTATAATGTTGTGAATTTGGTGTTTAAAAGTCCATTAACACGGCTTTGGCGTCCAGAAGATATAGGTTCTTAGGCAGATACTTCTTTGATAGTTTAACAGACTGTTCGTCGGTAAGGATGAAAGATCTATTAAATTATCTATATTCGGCGAAATTTGGTACACGGAAGTTATCTAATGACCTGCCACTGCAATCAACCAACTAACATTAACCCATAGTCAAAGTGATATACGAGTGTGTATTTACATTTTAAGACTTATGGGGTTCTCTGCAGAAAATCTAAAATTTCATTTTTATTTGCACTATAAGCTATAGTGCATATTTTCAAGTGTTTTTCAAAATTCTTCTCGTTTAAATATTTTAAAGTTTTTGTGGAAAACATAATTTGTGTATAATCACATTAACCGCGGCCTAATTCGTGTAGGTGCATTTTTTTGGGTGCCACTTTAAATGAGTTCCAAATTTTTTTAATGGCGCTAAGTGGCGCTTTTGGTACTTAATTTGTTTGATATATTTTTTATTTAATTTGCCTACAATTTTTTTTTTCTACAGTAGCATTAAACTAATTACTTTATGTGCTTGTCTTTTACCAACGCCTACAGCCAGTCGACATAACCAGATACTTTATTTATCTGAACTAACTATTGTCTGACTGACGTTGTAGTTGTTGTTGTCTGCAGTTGTTGTTGGCATAATTTTTTTTATTTTTTTTTTGTTTTTTTTTTTTTAAACTAATGTTATCGCAAATGTTTTCATAATTTCCTGCAGTTAAATTAGAAAAAAAACCAAACAACTTCTTGCCGTACAAATAAACAAATATGAACAACAAAATCGTTTTCATTATTTGTTCTGAGTTTTTTAAATATTTAATATGTAAATAAAGCAAATGTAGCTTGACGAAGATATATTATATTTCTCTTATATCATAAAGTTTCACCAGCTATAAGGCAAAATATTTAAGAAGAATCTTATATTTATGTAATAAATTTTTCTGCTGCTGCTTTTATAAGATGCAATAATTTACCTGTTTACAGTGTTTCCGGTAACTATTGTTGTTGTAATTAAGATGCGTACAAATACAAATAAAATTATTTAAAAAATATTAATTTATTTATCAATGCAAACATGTTGGCAATCTTTTGTGCAAACATAATTGAAAAAACAAATATTCCAAAAAAATGGAAAAAAAAAATAATTAAGATTTCAAAAAACAAAAAAAACCTTAAGTTAACATAATCGTAATTTAAATTGTATACATTTTTATTATTAAAATGACAATCATAGTATATAAAAAAAAATTCTGAACTAATATTTAGTATCACAATTTTTTAACCACCACCACCGCCCTACTCTTTCTTGTACGGTTGCTGTGGTGAAAAAAATGTTATGATACTGACACTTGCCATTGTTTTAACCCAACAGTAACTCTCTGCAATTCCGCAGTTCCAGACCGGGTAGACCGCCGAAACGTGGCCCAGTAGGCCTATCATTACCGCCAACACATTTATCACAACATCCGCAATTGAAGAAACATCGTTTGGATAACGGCGACTACGCTTACGAGAATGGACATATAAGTGGTGAGTACATAAATCTATACTGTCACATTTTATATAAAGAAATTGTAGATATAAATTTTATATTTAGAAAATACATATATTATATAATTAGGTCAACAAATTGTATAAAAAATAAATATCATATAAATTATTTTTTATATGTATATAATATAATATAATAATATCAGTACGTATGGTGTATAGTGTGGAATAGTCGGTGTATGGACATTTGGTATAGTCTGTGTATGGAACACTCATATGTATAGTATAGTCATACGGAGATAAAGTAATTAAGAAGAATATGTTACAATTGTAGGTATGGTATAGTCGTATGTTACGTATGGCATAATCGTATGTATGGCATAATTGAATGTATGGTTTAATCGTATGTGTGGTATAATCGTATGTATGGTGTAGTCGCAAATATAGTATGATCGTATATATGGTATAGTCATACGTATAGTATAATCATATGTATGGTGCAGTCGTACGGTATACTTTGGTATAGTCGTATGTATAGTATAATTGATTTTATGAAAGAAGGCCGCTCAGAACAAGAAAAACAAGAAATTGCGGTTATGCAATGCATTTCGTTGCGCTGTAACTGTTCTTATTTACTGAGAATTATCATATAACATTAATAATATTACAATACTATATAAAAATGATTAAGATGAGTCCATTCTATTTAGTCAATTAGTTGGGACATTAAAATGATTATTTGCAACGTTTGATATATATGAAATCTTTAATGTAAATAAAATAGTTTTGGATCAATATTATTAATATTGAGAGTTTTATTAATTATATCAATGAAATTTCATAGATTGTAAAGTAATTCCTTCAAACATGGATTCAAAATGGATTGTTATATCATGTTAATGAAATAAAATCCAGAGCCCCATTTATATAAATATTTTTTAACTATATATATTTTTTTAAAAATCTTATTTAAATGCCAGTAAAAAAATCGATATCCTTTAAATGATAAATTACTTCATGCTCCTTGTATATTAACAACCTATTGAGGTTCATTTCCACCCATGCAGAAGTGTGGTTTTAATGGGCTAAAACCTGTTAAAATCAATCGAAATACTACATTTGTACAACATATATAGATAGGTAGATAGGTTATATCGATCCTAAGGGATTCACTTAGGCCTATAAACCCATTGTGTTACCGTATACTTAAAAACTCATACAACATATGTATATCAACTGAATATGTATTATGACTGCTTAATAAGGTAAAAAGTATTTTTTAAATAATTTAATTTAATTTAACATATGTATTCCAACTGAATATGTATTATGACTGCTTAATAATATAAAAAGTATTTTTTAAATAATTTTTTATATTAAATAATTTAAAAACAATTTTAATTTCCGGAATTTATTTAAAAGCCTGTTCTGAAGTAAATTTTTGGCTACGGTGCAGAACCTATTTACAAGTATATATAAGCACAAGTATATATTTATGTTAGTACATATAAGTTGTCTATGATAACATAAATTTTGTAGATAGTATTCAAGTCTATTTAGGTAAATGGTAACCCTTCAGACTGATTTTTATTCAACAATGTTTAACTCTTAGGCTTCTTTCAATATGTTTACATTATGGCACTTAATATTATATTTCATACGAAATCCATACAAAAATTTGTTATAAAGTTTAATAATTATAATTGTAATTATATTGTAATTATATTTATAGTTTGATATATATAGAATGAATCGTTATAATCAACATCTTAACATAATTAAAATATAAGAAAGAGTTAGGGGTCAATTTTAGATAATAATAATAATTATATTACCTGATTTCATTACAAAAAAAATATTTTTAATAAATTAAATAATCATATATAGGTAGATAGACTTTATTTAAGTTCAAATCAACATACAATTACATTCAGAAATAATTTAAACAAACTTAAAATCCTTAAAAGAAAACAAAAGCACACATAAATGAAGTATCTTATTTTCAATTATCAATAAAAGTTTTTTTTTTGTTCAATTTGATTATTAGTTTTTTGTTAATTTTACAATTATATACAACAAAACTATATACTATTAACAATTTAAATAATTTTTGCTGTTGTTCGTAGGAAAAAACGCATATCACCAAAAACTAAACGCCCATAACTCACTTAAGTACTCACAGAGATGCCGGCTTCATTACAAGATCAAACAGTTATTACATTTAATATTATTTGAAATTTTTACTTTTTACTTTTTACTTTTTATTATCGATCTTGTTTCTGGTGTTTTTATTGTATAAATTTTATTTATCTGTAACTGGCGGCAGACTATAGTCGTGATTAAGCAGTTTTGCGATATAAACGCAACGAATTGAAGAAAAAAAAAAAGAGCAACCGTCAATGGTACAAGTGTTACGACTTCCAAAGAAATCCAAAGACTTCAATTGATTTCAAAAAGAATTTCAACAAATCATTAATGCCTCATAAGGGAACTCAAATAGAAATGGGCGTGACAAAAAGACAAAAAACTCAATATTAATGCATATTTTTCTCCATATGAAGACAGATAGATAGACAGATAAATCTGTAGTTAGACAGGGAAATTACATGAGAAAAAAAAAATTTATAAAATAACAAATAGAAATCAATTAATATTTATTCTATGAAGAATTCATCTTTATAACATACACACCATCAGGCTTCATTCCTCAGCAAATGACGAATATTTAAAAAGAAAAATAAAATTGATAATAATACCTAAATAAAATCTTTAGAAGAATTATTATAAACTTATTATATCTGAACTCATAAAAAATGGATTTTATATTGAATTGATTGACTTTGAGTTAATATTATTTAATTACTTTGAGCTAAGAATGATAATTGGTGCACCCTGGTATATTAGAAATGAAAACATACATTTCAAGTTCCGCTGGTTAAAGTCGAGTTTAAGAGAATACGGCAGAAATATATTTCAAATCTTGAAAACCATGTAAATTCCCTGATTAGGCCTCTTGCTAATATGATAAATTCCTCTAGAAAGAAACGAAATGATGACCCTCCATCCTGCTTTCCTAAAGATTACCCTGATTAATTCAACTTATACGCCGTGATATCTGGTAATTAAGCGCTGGCTACAGTAGCCAGGGCTATAAATTCTTACATATTTCATTATAGTTTGTTTATATAAAATAATTTGTAATGTGATGTTATTACTCTTTGAGATTTTAAAACTTATTGTTAGGCTTAAATTTAGAGTGACTCAATACAAAAAAAAAAAAACATTGAGAAATCGTATTAATCAATATAAATGCTATAATTGTTTCAAAACTTTGGAAAAGCTAGAATAGATAACTAAGAAAATGTTATAAGAATTATTTCAAATATTGTTTAAAAATTTAGAAAACATATAGTGCTTATTTGAAACTTGCAAAAATTTAAGAATATTAGTAATTATTTTGTTAAAATAAAGAAAATATACAGTTTTAAAATGAATTGTTGATCTTTACACTTCTCACTGTTTATTAGAAATATATTATTTTAAAGACATGTCATAGAGAAGAAAAACTGTTTTATGACAGTTTGTCAAAAAAATAAAACTCAATCTTTCAGTCAGTACACTGAAAATGACTACAGACTATAGTCAGTGCCCTTAAAATGACTACAGACTATAGTCAGTGTCCTTAAAATGACTATAGACTATAGTTTGTAGCCTGAAGATGAGTATAGACTATAGTCAGTACCCTGAAGATGGCTATTGATTATAGTCAGTGCCTTGAAGGTGACTTTAGACTATAGTCAGTGCCCTGAAAATGACTATAAGCTATAGTCAGTATCCTGAAGATGACTATATATACTATAGTCTGTACCCTGAAGATGGCTATATGCTGTATTCAGTATTCTGACGATGACTACAGCCTATAGTCAGTATTCGGAAGATGACTATAAACTTTAGTTGAAATATTGCTGACAATTAAATAAAGTTTTAAAAGACAAAAAAAAATAAATTTGTTTATTATTCAATAAATTGACCAATTAGTCCTTTTAAAAAAAATATATATTATATTTCATTTCAATAATTTTTAACTGGTATTTCTCACAAAAAAAAACTTGCTATATAGTTATAAATCTTGTCAATAACTTTATCAGCATATAGTGTAAGACAGTTTGTAAGATTTCTTGTCAAAATGTAAGTCTTATCTTGTAAGTATCAGAGTTATCAGTATTTAGCTTTATGTGTAGGGAAAAATAAATTTATTATTATTGAATTTATATTGGATCGTAAAATAAACTTTTTGTTCAGGTTAGGTTAGGTTATACCGGTGTTCCTTAATAGATCCATTTAGGCCAGTTATCCCATTGTTAAAGTTTTGTTTAAACTAATATTAAATTATGTTCGTTATGCTTAGGAATATTATTTTAAAGCCATTTGATGTTTATAATGTGATTTTAAGAGGAGTGGACAGGTTGGATGAGTTCGTGAAAGCGCCATTAAAACTCAGTCAACTACTTGAGAAATGTGGAATGAGTATATTCTGCTCTAAAGTACGTTTCATTAATTAAAAATTTTAAGTAAATAAAGAAAAAAGGTAGTTTTGTTGGGACAGCGCATTGTTCAACAAGTAGACCACGAA
The DNA here is from genome assembly GCF_002237135.1 of Teleopsis dalmanni. Taxonomy (NCBI): domain Eukaryota; kingdom Metazoa; phylum Arthropoda; class Insecta; order Diptera; family Diopsidae; genus Teleopsis; species Teleopsis dalmanni. The sequence goes on from NC_051848.1 coordinate 43,206,996, forward strand.
ATTACTTAGGTCCTTTTTCGTCCTTCGAAAAAATTTTTATCTTTATCTCAAACCATCTTTTATCAATTTCCTTTTCACTTGTTGAAGTCAAGGTTTTTCATTGACTTCATTGAAAAGTCATTTTTTTTTATCAAATCTATATAATCACATTATTTAATTCTTCGATTTTTCGTATTGCACTGATTTTTTGATCGGCAATATTAAGTGGTCTGTGGAGTAGATGATTAAGGATATAGTTTTCCAAACCGTTATCTATCTTATACAATTTTTGGTTATCATTAAAGAAATTTATTTTTATTTTGATAAGCAAAACGCAAATGTATAGTTATATAGATTTTTTTTCTTAAACTAAATATTTTTTATTTTGTTTTTCGATTTGACATTCACGTTGCACAACTACAAATTTCGTAAGCCGATTTCTGCGGAAAATTTCTTTGACCACAATTTATCTTAAGACTTCCTCGAATAAAAAATCCTAAGAGAAAAAAAGAAAGACTGCGGGTATCTTGTAGCAAACGTGGCAATTGTCGAAAAGAATCACAAATCAAATGGCAGCATTTATGTTGCTGGTTGTGTTTTTGTTGCCGGACGACTGTTGCCGGACTGTTGCATTGCTGATTTGTTGCCGGCACAAATTGTTGGGAAGTGTAACGAACGCATAACAATATTGCAGCAAATCACCAATGCCAAATGCACGAGCAATCATTTCTGCGAGGCTCGAAATCATTTCATTTCTATTCGGATGTGCAATTGTACCCGTATCTTTCGTATACGTTTCGAGTTTGAGTTTGAGTTTGCGTTTGTATCTTTTTGATTTTTTTCCAATTTTACTGCAATAAAGCGGTTTGCAATTCCCATTGCCGTTGCGGCTACGATTTGTTTAAGTTATTTTTATACTTTCATACGGGAATTATGTTTATATTGAATGTCGAATGCTGAATACTGAATGCTGAATACTGAATGCTGAATACTGAATGCAGAATGCAGGAGTATTTATAAAAGGTATCCATCCGGCTATTACTTTTCTTTGAAATTATAGTTTACCCATATTCAGCATTCAGCCAGCATACATACATATACCATATTTCGGTTTTTATGTGAGTTTTCTCGGACTTCTCGGATTTCTCGGATTTTTGTTAATGTTATAGTAGTTATGCAGGTTATGGAAGAAGTGAATTCAATTGTTTCGAACTTTCTTGAAATGTTTCTGTTTATATTTGTTATTTTTGAAGCCAAATTGATTTCTTACGATTATTCTACGCTTTCTGTTTATGGATAAAATCGTAAGCCTTGGGGCGTTGTTTTTTGATTGTTCTCTTGCCAATCTTGCATTAATTTTTCTTTGTGTTATTGAAGTTTGATTTTTTGGCTTAATTTTACATTTGTTCAAAATTTGTTTGATGACTGACTGACTGACTGACTCTGCTTGGGAATCAATTTTGCTTCAAATCATAATTGAACATGGTTGCCTTTGTATGGCATAATTTGGTCTTGTAACCATCGGTTAGGAAATTATTAGAAATTATTAGATTTTGTGTACGCGATCATTGAAGTATCTTCGCACATCTTCCTCTACATACATAATTGATTTAACAAATAACAAAATTTTAATACACAAAAATTTTTTTCAAAATGTTTTTTCAAGACAAATCATATTTAATCAACAATTAAAACTAAAATTAAATGAAAAGGAGAAATTATTTTAAAATGTTTTATAGTGAAAACTTTGGTTTTCAAATAATTAGATTTTCTCAAATAAATTAATTCCATTCAATATTTTCTAGTAGTTATTATAATAATTTATTATAATAATAATAATTTTGTTTTTAAACGGGCTAATTGATCAGTATTTAAATAACACACTTTTTAAAAAATTGTTTTTCCTCTATATTTCCTCTATTTTATATAAACCAAAATTTGACTATATTCTACAGTCATCATTAGGGAACTATATAATATAATATAACAATATTTTAGCATATATCACAAAGAAACAATTATACAATATTAAAATTTATTTATTATTTGAAATCTATAACTTTAAATAAATTTTTAAATAAACCTAAAAAATTGAAACAGTAAATAAGCTTCAATAATCCATTTTATTACTGCGTATTGCACTTAGAACATCTTCTATAACTTATATTGCATATAACACTAGTTATTGCATAAGCAATATCATATTTTATAGTATATAGTATAGCTAATTGTTCATTTAAATAAAAATAAAAAAAACTGCAATTTATTATTTATATTTAAAGCAAATTATTTTATTAAAATATTTTCCGATATTTCGACTGTCTTCGATAGTTATTTTCAGGGAGACAATAAAGATATAAGTTGTGTAACTTCTTGATTAAATCGACCCTCATATAACAAGATCAGGTCTTGAAAACCCATTAAAAGGGTCTGCGTGAAAGGTACAGCAAAATTTACTGTAGTTCTCTCTGGTCACTGGTGTATAGAAACCCATGCAGAGAAACTCGCATTTCTTAAAATATTCATTAGAGAAATTGAGAAAATTTACAGGAAAAAGAAATAATTAAGCAGATTCTCTGTGAATGTGCGCAGCTCTGTTCTCTAGAAAAAATAGGTTTTTTGATAGTACTTTTTTGACAATTTATCGGACTGTACATTGGTAAGAACGCAAAATTTATTCAATTATTTAATTTCGATGGGAAGAATTTAGATTTTGTCTTTTTATATATTATAATATATCTTGTAAAACATTATTGTGCTCAGAAAAAAGATATCTGCTAGCATGTCATTGCAACCAACCAACCATACTTATAGAGTATGGTTGTTATATCTTTGATTAAAGAACAGATTGGGGACGCTAATGTAGAATATCAGGAGAGAGATTAAGAGGCTGGGTTAAAAATCTGAGTTCTTAAATTTTTACCATCTACCGATTTATATAGAATATTATATTATCTTGTTTCATCTTATCTTGTTATAACTTCATATACTTAAAGTTAACTCATAATAATATAATAGGTAATATTATGATATTATGATAACATAAAGAACTGCTGTTTTTAGAGAATTTATTAGTGGGATTTGTTGACGGCTCACAATCGTTTGAGAAAGCATGCTGTATGATTAAATCTCTCCTTAAATCATTTGTGTCATAGTTGAAGAAAGGACGATATAAGTGTCACATATCTGTTTTGTTACTGCCCAGCGCATGCAATGTGTCAATTTATATTAACGTCTTCTATTTTTAGGATCTTGACCAACTTCAGGAACTCACTTTATAGAACATTTTAGGCTTTGTTAAAGATTCAATGTGGTTTTAAAGCCTTTGAGTTTCTTAAAAGGCAGCACAATGGGCAGTCAGTACGTGCAAGCGAATTTTTCGGATTGCTAGTATAACCTAACCTAACCTATAGGATTAGGGTTTTAAAAATTTTATTAATTCTGCGTTAATATAATTAAGCTATTATATGGATTTTTTCATATTTTATAACTTTTTAAGTATTATTTTGATAGTGTCAGTGACTTTGTTGTCGAAATATATATTTTTCGACACCATTTTCTGTTTCTGGTAAGCATATTGCCAACATAGATCTTGACAGTTGGATGTGAGTACTGCGTTGCTATTTCTATTCCTACGTTTAGTTTATGTCCCTTATTTATACAACAAAATTATACTTTATTTAAAACTAGGATTCCGCAATAAATCGAACATGGCTTAAATTCTAATAACTGCTCACAAGCGCTCATATATTTTTTTATGTATGTGTAATAATTTTTACATTAAAACAACAATGCATTAAAAATCAAATAGCAGAGCTTCTAAGTAAATAGTATTTTTATTCATTAACCTCATGTTAAAACGATGTTAATTGACGCCATATTGACTTTTAGTCACACATATTTACATATCCATTTGCGTTACAAAAACACATTTATTTGCTTAATTTATAGCTATTTGACAATTTAATCAAACTCAATTCATATTCTAACACTTCACGCCAGCATTTGTCAATGCTGAACGTCAATAAAAACATACAGTGCTGTACACACACACATACACACATACTTGCAGACGAACATATAAGTTTGTAACCAAAAATTTACAAATAAAAAAGTAAACACAGTTTGAATTTAAAATGCATACTGACATACACACAAACACACACACACAAAATTGGCTTCAATGTTTCGTATGCATGTTAACTATTACTAAAAATGTTTGTGGGCACAACGAAAAGCTTTGACTGGCCACACAAAGGCACAAACCTACATGTGGTCTATTACTTTTTTTTGCATACAGGTGAATTTTTTAACACTGCAGCACAGACACAAAGCCAGACGGTCGAATGATTTGTTTTTATTTTGAGTTATGTTTTTTATTTTTTTCTACTACTTTCATGAATTATTATTATATGCACATTTTTGTTTTTGTAATTTGTCTGTGCTAATAGCTTTATGCGTGTGTTTTTGTTGGTACTAAATACGTATGTATGTATATGAGCAGACTATTTTATTTAATGCAAGTAAAATGATTAGTTAATTAATATGTGTATGTATGTATGTATTTTGTATTAATACGTTACATATCAAAGTGTGTTAGTGGGGCAAATATAACAGAAAAATTAAATATTAATGTTAAGAATGTTAAGTTGATATTTTGAAAGAGTATTGTTGACATATCGTACATGACAAGTATAAAAGCAGAATAAAAAACAATAAATATAATTCATGTCCCATAAGACTTTTGATATCCTTTTTTGTTTTTGTTTCCTTTTGATATTTGGTTAGATATGAATCGTTTAGAGAAATCTCCACTTTTAGCTAACGGCTATAATCCTCCTCCCATTAATCACATGGCATTTATGCAAATGAATCATCATCCTGGTTCGGCGTTAATGTCGCCGGGTATGCCACCTCATGGATTGCACGCACGACCCGATAGTCAAATGCTTAAGGCCGCCGCACAGAGCGGCATGTCTGCCGCAAATATGGATGCACTGGCACGTTCCGGCATTTGGGAAAATTGTCGGGCCGCATATGAGGATATTGTCAAACATTTAGAACGGTAAGTGAAATAGTTCAATGAACTGAAATATTTTAATTTTTTTAGAAAAAAAAAATCCAAAACTTATGAAATGAGTTATGAGTTCTCATAAGACTTAGTGAGATTCCCATACTTTTATTTGCTTAACATTACATACTAATTAGTAAAATTAGAAGAATCAAGTCTATTTTTACATGCATTATATACAAATTCGTCTATAAGTACTGTTTTCTATATATATATCCCTGTTCTTAATTAGCTTACGTGAAGAACGCACGGATGAACGGCAGCAAATCAGCAGCAGCGTTGGTAGTGATCCAAAAGTTAGAGACCTAAGTTCACGTAATTGTAAGTTCCTATTTCAAACGAGATTCTCCTACATGTAATAAAAAAATTGCATATTTTTTTTCTCTCTTTCATTTAATCTAAACCCACTAAAAGGTTCACCAAATCGTCAAAGTCCCGTTTTGAATTTGTCTAAATCCGGAGGTAATACGGATCATGGCAGTATTTGTGATGATCGTAGTGAACGCAGCGAAATGCATTCCCCAATGCATTCGGCGCGAGAAGGTAGCGTTGGTGGTGTTAGCCGTGGAGCAATTGGTGTTGATGATGAGGACGAGGAGAATCTCAGCGATGCGTCGGAAGTCGATGAACGCATTGGCAAAGATGATGAAGGTAAGTAAACTGTTGTGTTGTTTGTTTACATTTTGATTAAAGAGATTACAAAATACCTGAAAATAAATAAAGCAAAAATTATTATTATTATTAAGAACAATATTTATCAACAAACTGAAAATAAATTGTTACCTATATGACAGCTAACTGACAATACTTTGTTTCCTTAATTGCTTGTCTTAATTGCATTATCTTTATTTCTGTTTTTTCTGTTTACACGATGCACTTTTATTGCTGCACAGATTTGAGTGACACCGAACGTGATAATCTTTCAACTGCATCACAGCGTCATCTACATCATCATGGCGGCACAAATACCGTCGGCGAACATCGCGGTAGCGGTAATAGCGGTGTCAGTGAACGCGACAACAATGCTCACAGTGGTCTTCAGCAATCACCTGTACCAACGCACAATGCCGCTGCAGTGGCCGCATTACAGCAGCATCAACGTGCACTTAATTATTCAACATTAGCTGCCGCTGCTGCGGTAGCCAATGGTGGCGGCGGCCCCGGTACAAATTCGGCATTGCCAAATGGTCCAACAGCGGGCGCCTTGACACCAAATGAAGCTTCCATTTTAGCTGCAAATGATGCGACTGCAGCCGCAGCACTTGCTGGTGGCTTAGGGCTTGGTCCACTTGCCATGGATCCACATGGTGGTGCACCTTCGTCAACCGAAACATTATTGCGCAACATTCAAAGTCTTCTTAAGGTTGCTGCCGATAATGCTCGCCAACAGGAGCGGCAAATCAGCTACGAAAAAGGTAAATCAAAGCAATCTTTTAAAGGAAAAATTTGATTTTATTATCTAAAATTGAAAGATTTGAAATGGAATATTTATTATATTAATTTTTCTTATATTTAACATTAATTTTGCTGCTAATTGAAATTTTTAATAAATTTTGTTTTGTATTTTTTTTTTTAAATGTATCTTACAGCTGAACTTAAAATGGACGTTCTGAGAGAGCGTGAAGTCAAAGACTCATTGGAAAGGCAACTGGTCGATGAACGCAAACTGAGAGGTTAGTTTGACTTATTTATCTTAATCCTAATCTTATATCTTAAGCTTAATTTATTTGGTGAACACTTGTTAAGATAAAGAGGTTTTAGGACTAAATGTTCTTTTTTTATTGAGTTAATTCTTTTGATTCACTATAAGTCGGAAATCATTGAAAACTAACCCTATCTCGTTGAATACTTGATAATGTGTTCAAGATGTTTTTATGACAAAATCTCTTTTTTTATTTAGTTTCTTCTTTCCATTTTTTTTATAAATCAAAATATTTTGAGAATTAATAACCCTATGTCTCCCATGTTTTTTTAATTTTTTTAAATAAAGAATCATTTCCCGAAATATATTTGGCGAACACTGGATAAGATAAAGAAGTTAGATATTAAAGATTAGATATTAAAGTTATTTTGCTTTGATACTCTATAAGTTCAAAAATATTGAGTTGAAAATTAACGGTACCTTTCCTGAGATTTTTTTCTGTTTTTGTATCAAGGAATCACTTCCCAAAATTGTCAATGCACTTTACAACAAAAAAACCTTATATATTTACACGGACTCATCCTAAACTTTAGTAGTTAGGGTAAAAATGATATATGACAAATTTTTTTATTGTATATATTTTTATTTATATTTATTTTTTTGTTACTAAATCCTATTTATTGAACATACATAGGAATTTTTTTACGTAAATCCATTCAAAATTTTACGTACTATGCGAATGTGATTTCATACACGAAATGTCAGGTTCGTCCATAATGTTTTTTTGTTTTTGTATAAATACAGTTATGTTAATAACATAATATTGAAAATTATTTATTTTTTACAGTGTAAAGATAAATTTTTTGATTAAATTATTGTGTTTTTAAAATTTTATATTTGTTACAAAAAAAAAAAATATCAAACGCAAACGAGCTCCATTGAAGTGCTCTTAATGCAAAGTGACTAAAATGACGATGACACCTGATATCCCATAAAGGGTTCCCCTTTAGCAAGATTCAGAAAGATAAATTCAGCATAATAACAATAATAATAAGAAGCAAAAAAATTGTCCTTCAAGTATTCCGTTTTCAACAGAAATCACAGTTCAAATTAATTTAATATCATTTCATTATTTAGTTACACTCGAATGATTGACAAAGTTGCAATAAGAGAACTGAAGCATGCCTCGAGACAATCCGGCCGCATTCTATTGCAGACAGATATACCTATCTGATATGCGCCGTATTGCCATGGTTATTTAAAATGATTTAATTCTTCTTAAGTATCTACATTTCATTTTGTTAATAACTTTTTTGATTCGTAATTTAAAGACATTGAAAATACGACTGTCATAAAAGTATAAGTCAGTAGGAGATTGTGAACAAATTAGTACAGACTAAAGTGTGAGAATTATTGAGTCAAGGTAAATAAGGCTTTGAAATTGAATAAATTTTAAGAATATTAATACTTGAGAAAAATAATTAATAATAATTAAAATAATTAAAATTATTTCATTATTTCAAATTAGTATATAGCACCTTTCCATTCTTATTCAAAACTTAAGCGGAAAATGATACTTTGATCAGGAAACAAAAAAAAAAAAAATTTGAAGGAAGAAAAGATGTATTTTCAATATTGCTTTCTCTTAACAACCCGAAATTTATTTAACCAAAAAAAATAAGCACACCGATATCTCCGTCAATATCTCAAAAGAGTTTAATTCAAACAATTTAAACTCTTTACTAATTTTTAGTCCATTAAATTACTTAATAGCATAAATCGGTTTAGGGAATTTGATGGTATTATCATCTTACAAATATATCTGGTTGAAGAATTTTTCTTCTATCACGCACCGTATTCCTGTGATTTCATTTTGAAGATTGATAACTATAGCTTTTTTCAACAGTAATACACAAATTTTCTAGTATGTATGAGTACTATGTGAAATTGCCCAACAACCGGTACTGCTGTCAGAAGTGTCCTATTATACCAAATTCACTTTTAATTACTCATTCCCCTTTAAAGTTTTATGAACAACACCCAAAACTAAATCTAGAGAGCGGACAAAGAACCTAGCAGTCCAGGTCCTTATTCTTAGTAAACTTTAAAATTAATTTTAATGTTAACTCACAAATAAATTAAATAAATCTGGAGAAGAACTCTTAATCTGTTCTAGTGACAGAAATTTCATATAAAATAAGTTTCTTCTGTGCGTTATTAAAGCTGGACAGTCACATATGATATGCATAATTGTTTCCCCATTTTCGAGACATCATCTATATTCCGAATTATCAGATAATCGTGGAGTATGAAGGTGATATTTCAGATCATGAAATAAAGATTCGTAATGAAACCCTTTAGCAAGTTTAAAATATCTTTTGAGAATTTAAGAATGTTTTTATAGGAGTACGGTTTGAGTACGGCTTTGTCTAAGCCCTGGGTACTAATGAATAAACAAAAGAAATAAGTCAAAATTGTTATAAGGAAGTTTTGATGTATTTATTGAAGTTAAATAAAATGCAAAATAAAAAAATTAAAGTTGATTTTAACGTTGGTAAAAGTGACTATTTTACTTAGTAGAAACTATTGTATTAATTAAAAAGGTTTCGAACTGTAATGAGTTGTAACAACACAATTTTTATTTATTTTTAATTAATTGCATTTTTTGCGGAATCACTACTGTTCGAAACCTCGGCAAAAAAATTAAATAAAATAAAATACAATAAAATAAAATAAAAAAAATAAATAAAATTAAAAAAAAATATAATAATATAAATTAATATTAACACCTGCTGTTTCAGAAATCTTATTAACAATATAACATCTTTCGCATTTTTATCATTTCCTAAAGTTTTAAATAAAATTTTAGATATTTTTATTCATTTTTTTACTCAATTACTTTTACTTATTTTTTTTTTTTTTGATTTGTGGTATGCACGTATCAAACGTTCTTTTTACTTCAGATTTATATGAACGATAATAAAATATATCATCTCTAATCCAATAAAAAAGAGCAGGAATATATATCTGTTCCAATAAAGACATAAAGCAACCCAACATATTTACTAAGTAATTATTTCATAAAGAGGTTTTTAGAACAGTAATGAATCACAACAACAAAAATTCATTTTATATTAGTTTAATTAATTAAATTTTTGGCTCACCATACAGCTGTTTCTAGTATTGCCAAATATTCATTATCAGTGATCTTGGAATTATTTCTTGTATTTATTTCTTCGTAAATATATTTTTAAGACTGCAAGTAACAGCAATGGAACTCGTGTCCTGCCAAATTTAAAGCTCAGAGTCAGCGCTCCTTAACTAACTAACCCAAAGCCGTGCTTGACTTTTATGTTCGCACATTTTTCTGGAGTTTTATTAAATTGCTGTGAAAGATTTATTAACAAATTCACTTGCTGTGTTTATATAAGAACGAATTTATAAACCAGCTGTAGAATAATTAAATTAATTAATTATATTAATTTTTTTTATTATTTTTAATTGTTAAATAATTATTTTAATTATATATTTTATCATACAACAGGGATGCTTAATTCAAAACATTTTTCGTACATTTATTATTGTGAAACCCTTTCTTTAAGATTCGTCGTCTGTAAACAATCTCAATATAATAAATAATGTAATAGGATTTTTTTTCTATACTTAATTATATTTTGAAGTAATTATATTAGGTATTTATTTAATAAAAAAAAGCTAAAAATTTAAAAATAAAATCTTTAAAATAATAATAGAAAATACAGTACTTGTAAGATGAATTAAAATAATGGAAATACATTGAGGAAGAACCCAAAATTTATTTCTTTCCAAATATAGGGAAATTAAAACCATTTGAGCAAAAAATAATAAAAATATTAAATAAAGATATTATTTAAGTGAAAAAAGCCTACACAAAATTGGTTCGGTAACACTTGAGTGCACATGGCGTTTAGGTGTGTCAGGGCGTATTAGTTTTAGGAGTGATCAACGAAGTAAAAGATATAAAGAAATAAAAAAAAAATAACTTAAATTTGATGAATTCAGTTTTTGCTTAAAGAATACCTTTCTGCTTCGTATTTTATTTACTATATTTTAATTTTAAATCTCATATTTAATTCAATTATTTTTAAATAAATTATTAAAAACAAATGGTAAAATTGAGAGCAAAGAATTTATATGGAATTTTTTTTTCTGTTCTAAAAATAAATATTATGAAATATTATCTAAAAAATATTGTTCGATACTAAATGCCAATTCCAGAGGATCGAATGTTTGAGCACTATCAGCATGTGTTGCAAAACTCCACATAAAAAAATTTAATGGTCACAAATTTTACAGCATTTGTGACCAATTCACCTCATTAAATCATTAAAATATACTACCGGATAATTTCTCAAGCAACAAAACCAAAACAAGGACGTATTGTGTGGTTTTTGACCCAACATATGGTGCTTCATTCCCATACCTTCCATATCTTCAATTTCAGATTAAAAAATAATTAATAATTGTGTGACTATAGTCTTTAGAATTGACAGCTTGTCATTTTAACTGTACTCATTTTCAGAAAAATACAAGCTTATCATATCTCCAGATCATATGCTATAGCACACATTGAGTTTTTGCAGATGCAATGGCTTTTCAACAGTTTTATGTGGGTTGTCCCGATGCAATGTTTTAGTTTGTTGAAGAAACTACCTCCAAGTAAAAACTATACTCATTATGTTAGTAAGAAAAAAATCCGTTGCTAAGGAATTATGACTCAATTGAAACAGAAATATTCCATAAATAATTTGGGAGTGTGAAAATTTTGGAGTTACGTTAGCCTTTTAAACCTATTTAAAATATTTTCCATTTATTATAGTATATTATATATACTGAACAATATATATTATTATATAACAATACATATATATAAATATATATATAAGTGAGGATCCGCTTAAGAGAGTTTGTTTGAAAAATGCAAAAAAAATGTTGGTTTTGGTCCGTTTAAGGTAACCTCCGTGCAAGGGAGGTATCTGTTAAGGGAAGTTTCACTGTATAAAAAAAATATATTTGAATATATAGAATATAGTTTAAATCAAGTAATATTTCGCTAATAGAGTTGTAAAAATTTTATTTTTTTAGTACTTGCAATATGTTTAGTTAAGATCTAGTTCATTGCTTTAATCCACTTCTGACAAAAACCTTGCCTTCTTCATCTTTGAACTTATTTGGTTTTTCATGAATAAATAAAAACATCAATTAATTTATTTGTATTTGTTAAATGTACCTTTTCTGTCACTTCAATTCTCAATCGCTTTAAATTTTTGTGTGCGAACTTTTTAAAAATTTCGACACCAACACAGCTCCGTGTCTTGAACTCTGAACGTACTTCATGTACATTTTTCGCACTTCATTTCACCAATAAACACTCATGGACTCATTCGCCTTAATTCGATTTGACTGTACGTAGAAACTCGAATTTCTACGATTTGCCAATTTGCCCGGTATAAGTCAGGATTAATAATAATTGAAAAAAGGTGGCCACACGCAAAACGGATTCGCAGTTGAATGCTTTGCAAAACGATGTTGAATGATTGAATTGAAATGTGATCGAATTTGATATCTTGCAGATACATTCGCCGTTGTTTTGCTTTTGATGTGCGAGTTTGTCTCTGTAGGACAAATGCGTTACACATGCAAAGCCTTCGCATATTGAATTTCAATTCGTAATTATTTTTATTGTTCACGTTTATATGCATTGTAAGCACGTTTCTTCTATACATATTCAAAAAAAAAAAAATTCTTTCTTTGCAGTTTTGTACCAGAAGCGGTACCGGCGTGAACGCAAAATGCGCATGCGCTACCAGCAACAAATGGACGGCAGTAAACGTAAGAGCTCTATGCATTCATCAATCAATGTGGTTGGCGGCGGCGGCGGCGTTGCTGGTAGTGCCGATGAAGGTCGCAGCAACAACAGTACGGGTGATTCAATGCAGTGTAAAAACGGCAGCACGGAAGCCTCACGTAAAAACGAACAAGGTTAATTTTGTTTTAAAACTAAACAAAATAAAATTTTGTAAATCATTTCATTAGATTAAGTCAATTTTTAGTTTTTGCAAATTTTCCCATTCAAAAAAAAAAAAAAACCAAAAAAAAAATATAATTGATATAACCAAATTACAATTGATTTCGAATTTAAGGCAAAAAAATTAACAAAAAAAAAGTATATACGAATACTGCTATATCTAGTTTAACAGAATATATATATATATAAATTATTGCATAAAAATTCAATACACCACTTCCCCTACACTTCTATTGAAACGTGTACCAGACAGTTTTCTAAAATAACTTCCTTTAACAAACAGCTCCCTCTGCTTTCCCTCTACCCCCATAGATAACGATTGCAAATTGAGTGAAAAGTCTGAGAAATCCTTAAACTCCAACGATGGCTGCGTACAAACACAACTACACCAACTCCAACAACAACAGCTGCAGCAACAACAGCATCAGCAACAGCAACATCAACGCCACTTACGTCAACGTTCCGAAAGTCCAAACTTTAAGCGTGAACCACTCACAGATCACGACAGTCAAATGGATCGACGCAGTGCTGATCGCCTGGAACGTTGCGCCGAACGTTTGGAACGTTTAGAACGTGAACATTGTGATCGCGAACGCAGCAGCGATCGTGAGAATAACGCAACACTAAATATCACACCCACAACACAAGCAGAGGGTAGTCTGGCGGCAGCTGCAGCAGCGGCGGCAGCAGCAGCTGCTAGCAATGGAAAAGCGCCATGGAATTATCCAGGCATCGATTTGATGGCTACCGGTGCCTTCTGGCAAAATTATTCCGGTAAGTTTTTAAACTAAATTAAACGAAAAGTTGAAAGAAAACTTTGTTTAAAAAAAAAAAGAAAAAAACAAAGTAAAAGAATTATGAGAGATAATGAAAATTAAAAACAAATTAATAATGAATTGTATAATTAATAAAATTAATTAAAAAAAAAATTAAATTTGTACACAAAGACAAAATGTACTGAAGTGTAAAAACTTGCAGTTTAGGAGTTATGTGTATGCATTGGTTAAATTGGTTTATGTCCGTAACGATCAACTCAAAAAACATTTAATAAAACCTCACGTAAAAGATATAAGAATCGGGGATTTCAGAAATATTTTTTACTTTAATACAATATATTAAACACATGCGAAGTGTTAAGAAATTAGTTTTTATAACGAAAAGTCGAAGTTTTGAAAGGTGAACGTCCGACATTGCAAGTCCTGCGACACTGCAAGTCCTACGAGTCTTCGACACTTATCCAGTCACTCTTTATAGTGAATTAGCATAGATAGTATACATGATCTCTTCTGTATGCTTAGTACATAACTTCTAACTTCTAATATTTTTATAATATAAGACTTATTTTATATATATGGTATATACGTATATAATGATATATGTGCATTTGAGGGTTTATGTTCTTTCGTTCGTTCGCTCTGCAAATTTACTGCAATAATGAATAAGACAAGATTCATTTGAAATACTCAATAAATTGAATGTATTTTGTTAGACATTTAAAATAATTTTCGTTTAAGCCAGGTCATGGTGTCTGCTATCAAAAATTCAGTTTAAATTTATGAAAATTCAGTTTTAGTTTGAAAATTGTTCATTCACTCTGGAGTAGATTTAAGCTGTTTGTATATATACAATATTTGAGCTTCGAAAGAATTGGTTCAAGTGAATGGGAGGAGCAGCAATTGTCATGCCTAACTCTTAAAACGAAATGAAATTGAAAAGAAAAATAAAGAACGCGTGCATAGCCGCGGGTAAAATCTAGTTAAAAATATTTTATTTACAAACATGGCTCAAAGTATAAAAATTAAATAAATTAACAAATGAATTTATATCAAATAGTAGTTTGATAACTTTGATAAATGCTATAAAAAATAAAACAAATAATGAATTTTGCAGTTTAATATCAAAACAATTACATTAAAGATGAAATAATAATTCTATTATATATAATATATAAATTTCAATATAAATATATAATATAATATAATACAATATAAATATTATTATTAAAATTAATTGTATATTTTTTATACTATTAATTATAAAGTTGTGCTCTATAAAAATTCAATACCTTGTAATATTAATTAATTTAAGTTCCCCATATATTATAATAAGGAAAATAGTGTTTCGCTCATAGAGTACTGAGATAGAGTACTCTTTTTTTTTTGAGAAGAATTGTTTTTTTTTTTGTTTAAACAAAGAGTTATAAGCTAAATAATAGTACTTAAATTTTCAGCAAATTGATAACACTAAACTTTACTAAAACTAGTTAGAATAATAACATAGTTAGAACTGTGGTCCCAAAACTGTTAGCGACTCTATATACCTATATTTTTTATAGTGTAAAGTTCCTTTTTATTTTAGTATATAATAATTCAGTTTCATTATATATTCTTTTTGGCTATCAACTCAGGAGAACAATTGGTGTAGTCGTCTGCCGGTAACACAATTATATCTCTCTCAAATAGCAAATTTTGAAATGTACTGATCATTGATCCGATGATCAGTTGTTAATAGAATCCGCTCTGAGAATAAACTCAAAAAATATTTCAAGAAATATTTAAAATTACCACCACACTGTGTTAATTTTTTTTATAATATGTTCACTTTTACGTTCACTCACTTAATAAACAAAGACCCATTAGCATCAAAAAAAAAACAAGAAAAACAAAAAAAATAAATAAATATTATGTTTAACAACATTGTGCGACAAAAATGATATATATAAATTTTTTGGACCCTATATCAACGGTTTTAGGTTAATTTTGGTTTAACTGAAAAGAAGAGTGGAAAATTTGGGAAAGGATGTCTAGAAGAAAGAAGCTCATTTATTCCTAAAGGGTCTTTTAAAATAAACTCTCCATTAACTCTCATAAATCCTAATTTTTTTAATTTTAACCTATTATTGGCAGAGAATCTGATGTTTAGGAGACAAGTGAGGTACAGGCTTGAGCTTCGCAGCCTCAAATTAACCTAATACGATTGAACAAGCATAAAAGAGTGAACTGTCTTTGTTGGGATTGCGTTATGAAAAGATATCTCCTGTTTTATTTTGTTGGCATTCCAATGACTTTCATAGACTAACAATATCTCATTTGATATAATATGTGTGATAATATATAACAGCATGATAATAGATATACGTTAATCTATTGGTTCTATTGTGATACTTATTGAGAATTTAACAAACTAATAATAATTTATTTGATATAATATATATAACTGTTTAAACATATGAGTATAAGTAGAACTTCAGAAAGGTTCTGGTTAGTTTCAAATATGTTTCAAGGATTTCAAGTTGTGAAACTATTTTAAATTTAGTATTCTAATAGTAACTTTTTTTAAATAATTTGTATGATTTTCTAAACATACATTAAATAGAATCATACTTAAATCTTCACACAGGTTCTAGTTAGTTTTAGAGGTGATCCAATGATTTTTAGATATTTCATGTTCACACTCAATGAAAGAATAAAAGTTTCTTTATAAATAATAAATAAATCTTTAGAAAGGTTATAGTTAGCACTGGTGGTGTTCCAATAATCCAATAAAATGTATTCTTTACTTATTTTTAATAAATTAACTTTAACTCTTTTAGTAGAATAAGTTCATTTTTTAATATATGAAATTATAGAAAGATCTTTTGCATGGTTCTGGTAATTTCTGTTAGTGTTCGAATAATTTCAAGTTGCATTGCTATGTCTCAACTTATAAACCTATAGCATGATGTATTCTTCTTTGAAATAGCATGGTATAGAAAAATAGATATAGAAAATATTAGAAATTTTGAAATGCACTTGTTTTTCACATTCAATAAACTAACAATGTCTCCTTTCCTATAATATATATTTTATTTAAAATAGCATGTCACAGATATTTTTTTCATGCATTTCAGTAATATGATATGATAATATGGTAATATGATATGAAGTACAGTGGTGGGGTCCTTACATTTTTCCACTTTCATAATTAAAGTTGTGTGGCAAGGGAATTTTCTTTAACTTAGCTCCATATATTACTGAGGTGTTTCATACTATCAAATAAAAATATTAGTAATAATATTGTATAAGAATTATATAAAAGAGCAAAAGATTCCTCAAAAAAGAAAACAAAAAAAAAAAGATCAGTTCTTCTTCTGGAAGTAATGGAATATGAAGAAAGTCTATTCGATATGAGCCATTTTGTTGTAAATAAAAATAGCAGAAAACTAGATTTTACAATATGAAAATAATTGTAATTTTTAATGCAAAATAAACTAAGAAAGGCATACGTCTTTTATTTTAGTAAATTTCTTCTTATTTTAGAATCGCTCGCTCAAGAAATCGAAATGGAGCGTAAATCGCGTGCTGCCAATGCCGAGCGAGATGTCAAAAGTCCTCTACCAGATAGACAACAGGCATACTACAAAAATTCTGTACTATTTGGCAGTGCGAATTAAGGCAAGGCACCCGTTATTTGTTTTTTTTTTTTGAATTTTGTTTTAATTTGTTAACAATAATTTGAACTCCCTGTGCTCTTTCTAAAAGAGTTGTAAGCTAAAAAATAATTACAAAAAAAATTGTTATTAAAGAAGTGATTATTTTAAAAAAATATTGTGATTTTCCGACGGCAAAATTTAATTATTAGCTTTGGTAGTAAGTAATAGTGAAACGTTATCTTTTATATGCATTAAATATACATAAAGATATACATTAATATTAAATAGAAAATCGAGGGTAAGAATAAAAGGTATTTAGCAAGTTTTACATGATCTCAAAGTGCAATCAAGACAGCTTAACAGTAAATAAAACAAAAAAATTATTAATAAAATGTAACAGAATAAACAAAAAAAAAAAAAAATTAAGTAAATACTTAAAGAACAAAACTTAAACTTATAGTAGAAATTTGTAGTATACGAAATACTTATGAAAATATTTTGAAAAAATATTTTATTTAAATTGTGTAATTTGCGAAGATGCTACTGAACATAAAAATAACCCAGTTGAATATGAATGCATATTAAAAAACTAATTAATTTCAAATACAAAGTACTATAAACATTATGAATAAATAATAAAAAAAATTGTGTACATAATAATTATATATATCGCATAGGCTAAGCATTTATTATAGATTTTAGAGAATTTTATACATTTTTTTGCTAAGTTTGTCGCTCATTAAATTAAATTTTAATATGAATGAGAAATACTTGCTTTGTTTTATTAAAAACATACGTAAATAATTATATAAAAACTATAAACAAATTTAATGGTTAGATTTGCGCTATAAATAATATATTAAATCTGTGCTTTTAATCGATAGTAAACTCATATAAACAGAATGGTTATTCACGAAAATTGAAAACATTTATGTAAATATAACAAAATACATATTAAGTAAGCAATCACCTCCAGCTTCAAACAGTAAGAAAATAAAACCAAAAAAAAAAAAATTATAAAAAAAAAATATTAAAAAATAAAAAATTAAATTACTTAAGACATAAAATTTTAAAATAATTTTAAAATTTACCTTCAGGCATTGTCTGCTGCGAGTATTGTACGTATTTAATTCAACTATGCCAGAATTCAGTGGTCTAAACTGTACATACATACATATTTCAGATATTCAACTACAATACATGCAAATTTAAAGACTTAAAATATATAACATAAATCATAAAACTTACAAAAACAAAAACAAAAACAAAAACAAAATATATAGTTACGTACTTATTGAAATATAATCTAATATGTAATTTTAAAATATTTATATATATAAAAAAAATTGTAATCATAGTTAATTACGTCGAAATCTCGAAAGGAATGTTTTCGAGCATAGTTTTTAGTTCCAATATAATTTTCAAATATTCAAACTACTTAAAAATTGTATTAAAAAAAAAAATTAAAAAATACTTTTATTAAAAAAATTATTAATAAAAACGATTAAAGTTGAAAATGTCTTTTTGCTTATTTCTAATGCAAAACTTTGAATATTTGCATTCTCGGTAGAAAAACTAAAATTTAATACTTAACTATTTAAGATTTTCGTATAGAAAAAATTCCAAAAAATTAATAAATAAAAAAAATTTTATTAAAAAATTTTTTAATAAATAAAGGTTAAATATAGTACGGAAGAAAAGCAGTTATATATATATAGAAACACATATACACGTTGTTCACATAAACAAGAAAAAATTGTTCGTACATATAAAATTACACAAACTTAAATAAAAATAAACTCAATGTTATGCAGTAAAACATTTATAATTATAAATAAAAATATACTATTTAAAAGCTTCTTGTAATAGAAAAAATATATATTATTTAATAAAATAAAATAAAACAAAATAAAATAAAATAAAATAAAAACATATGAAATTATTATATAAAGTACGCTACAATATATTTAAAATAAATTATTACAAAAAATTAAATAAAAATAAAAAAAAATTAAAAATATTTTGTGTTTTATTTCCGAAAAAATTTGATAAGAGTGGTTCCTCAACATTTTAGACATATATCAAATATTTCCAGCTCTAGCTATTAAAAGTTAGGAAAGCTTGACAATGTAGTATGGGAAAGCATATTTGAAGAGTTTCTCGCATAAACAGTGACCATTAAAAGGAAATGATGTAAGTAGTAATGTTCCATCCAATGTCTATATTATGGATATTAAAATCGATAATCTGGTCCTTTCTACTGTACACAACATACCTACTCTACCTATTATTTAAATTAAGGGAGTGGCAGATTCCCTACTATTTATAAAATATTAGGATACCCATGATTTTAGGGTAAAGAGAGAGAGAGAGAGTCTCTGAAATACTGCTTGGCAACGCCAATGGATCCGTTACGATTTACTCATGTGGCAATGAAATGGAGCTGCTATGTTTGAAAGCACGGTATAGTTTTGTTTGATACATCTATATGATTCTGAGTGATTATTAGGGATTAAAGCAAAATGGGTGAAATTTGAAACTGACACCAGATAATTTTATATTGTTTTTCCAATATAGTATATCTATTACTTCTTATCATCAATAAATTAGTTGAATTGAGTTGTAGCACATACTTAAATTTAAACTAGAGAGAGAGCTATTTACCAAGATTTTTCTAATCATTAACATTTCGATATATGGATTAATATTTTATCAGTGCAAAGTCATTATAACACTAACCTTTGTGCACTTTCTAAACCAAGTGAATCCATCGACTTGATAGATTCTACTCAACAGAAAAGTCATAAGTTTTGTCTCTTCATTCGAGAGGGAATTGCTTTAAGCAATTAAACTGGATAGAGGTAAATATATATCCAATCTCCGGCATCTATTTTATATTTATCATATGAATTTATTTTTAAAATATAGTAAGATTTTATAATTTAAGATTATCTGCATTTCCGATGTATTGTCGATTAAAGTGCAACATATTTCGAGTATATAATTCCAGACATAAGAGAGACGAGATCTGTCATTAAGACGGTGAGAGAGAAGTTTTTTATTTTTATATTAAGTTATTGTTTCAACTGTAGAAATAATAATTAAAAATAGGTAGAAGCTTAACATTTTACCTTACTAGAATAATATTGGCTAATTGATTTTTTTTTCTTTGACAGAAAATTTTCTAGACTTGCACATTATAAAAATGCTGTATAAAAGCACTACGTGTGATAGAAAACATATAAGCAACACCAAATGTTGTTTAAAATTGTAACATTTTAATGCTTGGAATATAAAAATAGTTAAAGTTACTTGGGCATGAACCAAAACGAACGTTAATATATATATTATAGTCATCGATCATATTAAGAAAGAAAAGTATAGTAATAATTAGCTATATCATCTACTTCACTGTAAATCGCTTTGCTTTATTCATAGTTTTTGTTGTATAGAATTGGAATGGGTGCGTTTTGCAAATTCTGTAATAATAGTTCATCCACTACAATTTGTTTCTACTAAAGTGTCAGTGAATTGGGTAATAGATTCGTAAATTAAAAAAAAATCGTATTTTTGCCATAGAGGAGAAGTTGACTATTTCCTAAACGAAAAGTTTACTTTTGAAGAAACTGAATAGTAAATCAGTATAAATAATAACAAAATGCTTCCCATTTCATAATATCATAAAGTAAGACTGTCAGATTTCCTATTATTATATTTCTATTTTTTATTTCTATTACTATTTCTATTTCTATTTCAATATTTTAATTTCTAGTTTTATATCTATTATTTTATATTATTACGATCGCCAATTGTCAAAATCAAAAAAACTGCGGTTTAGAACCGAATGTTTTTTAAATAGTGAAATTTTAGTTAACTGGGACGTAAAATAGTTAGAAATAAGAGAGTACTTAAAGAATGATAGTTCTAAACTGAATCAATGGGATGCAAAACCATAGCCAAGAAACGACTTCAATATCTCTTATTGGAGACGTCTTTGCTTCTGGGTGACTCATTCATTTAAAATAAGAAGTTTTGTGAAAAAAGTTTTAGTTATGAAACCCGATTTCAAGCCTCTGCATTCAGATTTTTAGACTTTAAAATTGATACGATTATGATTATTCTCATTTGATTAACTGTTAAATGATTACCTCCAAATGTGCATATAGAAGTGTGATGAAGTGAATATCGATATATAACAAAGTAGATAAGTTCGCATATACATATGTATAAAAAGCAATGGCGTAGTAATAATCAAGAAGGAAAATTTCTTTATGTACGAGTTTTATTTATGTTAACTACTTATAAAACTAAAAATCGCAATTTTTGTTTATGGAAAGTATGCTTGGTTTTTCCATTGCATGCTCTATCCGAAGAGGAAGATATTGGTAAATGTCATTTTTCATTAAATCATTTGGCTGATGTCATTCTGAAGTTTACTCTGTTTCTCAAAAGAAATAAAGTCATCTGCAATATTGAATATGCAGTTATTAGTAGTGACTTGTGTCGGAAGATGATCAGAATATATGTTTATTGAGAGGGTATATTTATTTTTTCCTCATTTATTAAAAGATCTACTTGCTTCGCCTATATTTGTTACTTCAAATAAGTTTCTGGGACGTTTCTCAGGGCTTAGGGCAAACAATGGCCTATGAATGTCGTTGGCATTAGCTAGCAGTATTAGATTTTTGTAAAAAAAATTATTGTGGTTAAACTCTGCTGTTCAAATGATCATTTTCAATAAGTGATTAAAGAAAACAAACGATAAGTGTTACCTTTCCGAAAATATGCTTTAATATCGAACGGCTACCTATCTCTAACTCCCTCCGTTAGGTACTTAATGACTATTAACTTCATCGTACAAGATTTGCTGGGATATCAAACATAATGGGATGTATTGCTACAGAATTTATACCACAGTTTGAAAAGCCGGAGTTCAAAATATATGAAAATTTCATACAGCTGGTGATTTATCGCATTAACAAAAGTTTATCACACGATAGACGACTAGATTAGATCTAGATCTAGATCGATTAGATTCTTGTCAAGTTTAGTAGTAAATTAGCAATTATTTATAGAAACAGTATATTCAATGATAGACGAGTCATTAAGATTTTCCAGTTTATGTTAAGTAACTATTTGAGGTACCTATTTTTAGATATATATGTATGTATATATTCAACTTGATTTTGGTGATGCTAATTAGTGTACCTAGTATAGATTGAAGTGTTTCCATATTGAAAATAGTATAGTCATATATAAAACATTCAATGGAACTAGAGAGGTTTTTTAGTTTGGCGGCATTTTAAACAGAAATTGTTAAAAAATATTTGTTAAACAGAAATTAATATTGTGGGGGAGTATATTTTTTAAAATTATTTAGAATTAATAAAAGATTGAAGTGAAGATATAAAATAAGTGCTTATAAATTAGTTTTTATTTTGGTTTTATTAAATAGCACGATTTGGTTTTATTATATGAGTTCTTTCTTAGGGCGGAGTATTATTATAACAGCGCTTGAAAACATGTAAAGTAATTAAATATTTTTGCCAGTATATCGAGTCGAATAAAGTTCAGTTACAATTAATAATCTGTTATCGATTGGAGGTACAAATAGGATCGGGGCCCACAGACATACATTTAATGTAGAGCAGATTTGGCATTAAATACGTTTGAATTAAAATAATTCTTCGTGCTGAATATGTTATGAGCACATATTACTAGAACCTAGAAGGATTACGCCTCGCCACTGATATGGATTAATTTTAAAAATAAAGTTTGAAGAAACTTTCCAAAAAGTTTGAAATATTGCAGTTTAAATATGTCTAGAAGAGAACCATTTTAAGCTTCCATTCCAGATTTTAATTAAAATACGAATTTGAAACACGATTTTAGAAATTAATATACATATAAATAATAAGAATTGAATAAATTTGAAACACCAATTTATAAATTTAGAAAATTTTAAAATTTTATAAAAAATTTTGTAATTTATATAAATAAAAATGTTTTTTGAACATTAGTGAACTACAATAACAAAAATTCATTTTATATTATTTTAATTAATTGAATTTTTGGCTGACCGTACAGCTGTTTCTAGTATTGCCAAATATCAAACACGTGCCCTGCCAAATTTGAAGCTTAGAGTCAGCGTACGCACATTTTTCTGGAGTTTTGTTAATTTGTTGTGAGAGTTTTATTAACAAATTCACTTGTTGTGTTTATATTAGAACGAAATCATAAATCAGCTATAGATTATATTTTTATTTTTTAATTGTTTAATTTCAATACTATTCAATATTATAGTATAGTATAGTAAAAATAAAAATAAAATAAAATAAAAAAAATAAAATAAAATAAATTATAAATATAAATAATATATGATGATTGAAAGTCTGAGATGGGGGAAATGTCATCCCTTTTCCAGCAATGCAGTGCGCTCAGGCAGGGAATAAAATGTTTAACAGTTTAAGTTGTATTAGGGCTCCAGAGGGAAGAAATAATGAAGGACATGAGAAAAGGTATCGAATTATAATTTGACCAAGTCGCAAAATTTTAACTACTCACATAAATGCACACAAAAGGTATTTTTACTTTTATTATTATATATTTTAAAAAATTCGCTAAATGTTACTTTGCGTACGCAGAATTAATTTTTATATCTTTTATTCCAATTCGAGTGTGCTAAGCACGAAAATGACCTCAATTATCGATTTAACTTTATTATTGGTTTTGATATGTTGAATGTATCCGCGCGCAAAACTCAAATTTGTTCCACACATTGCCCGAGTGTAGCTGGACTCAGTTGGCTTGGCCGGCTATTAGAGCGGGGCGCATGTGTGCTATTAGTGCCTGAAAAGTATAAATACTGTGGCTGTTGTCGTTTACTTTTATCTAAAACGAAAATTAAGTTAAATTCGAAATCCAACTCCAACTCGTTGTGTGCGACGTGAAATATAAAAAATTTATCCAAAAAAAAAATCAAAATTAAAAGGAATGTATTTGATTGCAGGGTTTTAATTTTTGAACGATCAGTTTTTGGACAAACGGCATTAGATTACGGGTATCTGCAAGTCAATCGATTTTAATTCTAGTTAATTTTTGTGAATTGTATCGAAACGTTTAGCTGATTGAAGGGTACGTTGGTGTGGCAATATTTTTAAGACCCAATATCTTTTTTTGTTTTGTTTTCATTTAATTTTATAAATTTTTGTGTTTATTCTAAAGAATTGTGAAGCAATTTTATATTTTTAATTTCTAGTTTTCATATCGAATAACTGTTGTTTTCTTCATAAATCACAACAGAAATTGCGCGGAGAGCTGCAGAGCTCCTTTGATTCTAAGTTGTATGTTCAAATCGGAAATGGATTAATGAATGTACCGCATTCGGCCAAGTTTCTCAGAATTATTATTGTTGAGCATGTATTAAAATGAAGTATGTTTAATGATTTTATTAAGTGATTATAACAAATAAATTATTGATGTATCGGAAGATTTTATGGTGGGCACATAACTGTGGGTTTACTGTTTCAAGTGAACTGTTTTTGTAAGAGTAAATAAGAACATCCTTGTATTGGAAGTTAATTCAGCCATTACTAAAACGTAAAAAATTCTTTGCATTTATTTAGTAATAACTAATAAATAGTACTATAATAAATAGTTAGTACTAAACTTATATGCTGCACGCTTCAAACTAATAAATAAATAATTTCTTCTCAAAATTATTTCAATCTATTAACAGTTAGACAATTATCCCTTTAAAAAATCTGTATCTGTATATTAAGAAAGATGAAGCTAAAATGTGGCGAGAAAACATCACGATCAAATACTGATTCTTCCAAATAATCTTGCTTCCAACTTGATATTATCTTCAAAAATTTATACAGGGCTAAAAAGAAAAATTTTGTCCTGAAAATATAATAAAAATTTGGTTTCAAACAAATTAGGTCTCATTAGAGATTATCATTAACCCCACTTCTAATTGTCCAAATGTCACAAAATCATAAATTTCTTTATTTGGAATATTTTATGTATAGATTAAAAAAATTTAGAACAGCTTATGAAGTAAGCCATGGTTTTCGATGTTCTGTAGTGCTAAAAAAGAAAAAAATATATAAATAAACTTTATCATAGTGCGTTTCCGATTATGAAAATATAGTCTTGCCGAAAGTAGGTCTTGGTCATTATAGTCCACTTAAATACAAATATGAGGTCTTTGTGACATCACAAATAAAACTTTGATACATACTTTTGATCATTAAAAAGTATAACTTCATATAAGAAGTTTCGGTTGTGAAATTCTATATAATATTGTAGCCTAGATAGTCTAGATAAATAGTTGTGAAAATATTTTAAAAGGGAGACTTAAGAGCATATTTATAGGTAAGGTTAGATGGGAGTGGATATTGATTTCTGACTAAATGGATTACCTAAACAGGTATAAAACGCAAAGTAGTTGGTGCACAGATCTTTTTGAAGAAAACAAAGACGACTTTCACATTAAAGTAAAAACTTATAAAATCTAAAAATAATTTTAAACCATCGTCTTAGAAATGTATATATTACGAACGACAAACCAAAGTCTTTCCCAGAATACTTTTTGTGCTATATTTTGTTTTCATAGTGAGCTGTGTACTACTTATAGCTGCTGTTTATTTATTTATTATCAAATTTTTATTAATTTAAATATTAAAAATAATTCGATTAAATATTTAATATAGTTATTATTAATTTAATAAATATCAGTAAACAACTGCTGTAGGTGAAAACTTTGAGAATTAAATTTATTCCAAGACTTATACGATTTGTCACTACTAGACATTCTCTAGAAAGGTTACGCAAATAATAAATTATGTGAACTGATCTTCAGTTCAGAAGCTTTTTGAAGCTTCTTGACGAACATCCATTAAGTTATGCCCAAGCTATTGCCAACTACGTACCAACATGTTATTAAAAATAATTTTAAAAGGACCCAGCATTGTGAGATGTCCTATAAAAGACATTTAAATTTTTCTGTATTTCACACCTAATAGCATGATCCAAACAATACATTGAAGGAAATATTTGATCGATACCTCAAACAAGTCTTAAGCCTTATTTATGTTTATTTAAAAAAAACCAAAATGATTCACAACTTTCTTTTAAGTTGTATAAAAGAATCTTAACTTATAATATAGTAACGACAAACGACTAATAACATGTAAGTTTTTATTAATATATATTATAAAGTAACATTGAAAATATATTAAATATTTTTTAATATCCTTGTCCTTATAATATCCTTGACATCCTTATTACTCTTGCAGTATTAGATACTGTAATTTAATGGAAATAAACTAAAATCTGGTAAGTGCTTTCTGGCGCAAAATTTTGTAATAAATAAGTTGCCTTGAGATACTATTGGATTATGTATATATATATATATATTTTGTTATGTATAAACATAACATATAATCGATAAAATAAATGCAATGAATTATGGATTAAAAGAACAATAATTATATTAAGATTGGTAAAGAGATTGGTAGAATGAAACTAAAAATGTGTTGGAAGACTTTATCAAAGAAACGAATATTTTTCTACAAATGATATACTAAGTCAGTAAGGAAGATTTGAAGAGAGGAAAGATCAAGTGATTAGAAGAACCGATCTGCAATTCAAAATCGGCTACCTTTAGGTAAAATGATGACATGATTATGATATAATACAATTTTACGCGAATTATTATACCTATATATATATATAAAATAGAACGTATATTATGATACATATGATTATATTTAATATTATATATATTATAATACATTGTGACCGAAAAGTTTCCGGAAAATTTTAAATAAAACGCAAAATTCTTAATCTTCATCAATATTTATTTTATCTCCTTCAAAATATGCTCCATTAGAAGTGATACACAAATGCCAACGTTTCTTCCAATCATCAAAACATTTTTTATAGGCGCTTTCCGGTATGGCTTTGAGTTCCCTCTGCGAATTCTGTTTTACGTCTTCTATGGATTCAAAACGCGTTCCTCTGAGTGGTAATTTGAGGTTGGGAAACAGGAAAAAGTCACACGGTGCAAGATCAGGTGAATACGGTGGCTGTTCGATGGTATTTATTGAATGTTTGGCCTTAAAATCGTTGATAATGTTGAACAAATTGAGGTGAATCGGAACAAGCCGGGCGTTGACACGTCGCATACACAAATTGTCCACCAAAATCAAACGAGCCATCTCACGACCGATGCCTAGCTCTCGTGCTATCTCTCTAACACTCACATGAGGATTTTTGAACACGATTTCCTTTGCCTTTTCAATGTTTTCGTCGGTGGTAGAGGTCGAAGGTCGTCCAGAACGCGGCATGTCTTCGACGGTCGTACGACAGTCCTGAAAGGCTTTGTACCACTCATAAACTTGAGTTTTCGATAAAACTGATTCCCCATAAGCCTTTTGTAGCATTCGCAACGATTCTGCACACGAAATTTCGTTCGAAAAACAAAATTTGATGCAAACTCTTTGTTCAATATTTTTTTCCATTGTTTTTTTCGCAACGCACTACTGAGGTGAACTGGTTTCAACAGCTGCCGTAAACGAACTGTCTGACAGATCGCGCTCATTTTTGGCATAGTAATTGTCCTTAAGTGCTGCCAAACTACATAAACTTAAAATATCGAAAAATATACAGCGCGCGAATTTTAAATGAGAATTTCCGAAAGCTTTTCGGTCACAATGTATATATATTATATATATTATATGTAATATATAGTGTTATGTATTATCATATTATATAATAATATTATTATAAGTATAATAATTGGCGTGAAATGTATTGTCTAATTTTAAAATGATGGTGAAATCAATACAAGTTTAAGATAATATGATTTTGAACTTATTGATTGTCTATAAAATCAAATTCAGAGATAATACTGGCAGTACATTGTTTGTTAGTAGGACATCAAGTTTTTAAAATTTCTACTTTAAATTTTTATATATATATAATAAATAAAAGTCGTTATCGATTTCAAGATTTAAAAATTTTTGAATCTGGTTTAATAGACATCTTTTAATTAATTACATATTTATATTAATAATATAGTATAGTATCTGTTGAACATTGTAATAATATAAAATATACAATAAATTTAAAAGTTGTAGTTAGGAATTATGTTTATGGTTATAAATAATATATTTAATTAATATATATTTATATTAAAATTTATTATTTTGTATAAATTACTTAATAATTTTAAAATATTTATAAAATTTATATAAAGTATTATTAAAGGGGACAAAAGTTGTAGTCAGGAATCATATTTATGGAATATAAATAATTTATTTAATTAAAATATTTATATTAAATTTTATTATTTTGTTTAAATTAATTAATAATTTTGAAATATTTATAAAATTTATATAAATAATTATTATTATTATTACATATTGAAATGCCATAAAGGAATAATGCAACTATTAAATATATAATGTCATCTCCTAAATGCATTATGTATATGTATACATATGTATGTATATGTATTATGCATTATTATT
The DNA here is from genome assembly GCF_002237135.1 of Teleopsis dalmanni. Taxonomy (NCBI): domain Eukaryota; kingdom Metazoa; phylum Arthropoda; class Insecta; order Diptera; family Diopsidae; genus Teleopsis; species Teleopsis dalmanni. Next base: position 43,235,706 of record NC_051848.1, read on the forward strand.
AAAAAAAAGAAGTCATTAATTAAATCTTTACTAGTGTTTATTAATTGTAAGTCCAGACTGAACATAAATGTCACTGAACAGAAATTAGTGTACACTTATGATTTTGGGAAGTCTTTACTTAGACAAGAAGCAGTATTAAGCAAACACAGGATGAAAACACTAGTCGCGTGTTAGTACTCACTTGCAGAGGGGTGAGTGTACATCAAAAGTTCAGTACTATAAAATGCAGCAAAATTCTTTTACTTGTTCATAGTTTACTTCAGAAATAAAAATATTTTTGAATTAATTCTGTTGAGCATAAAAATATTTATGTCTTTAACGTATGTCCACGCGATATCATTGAGATGAAATATCTGCGTGGTTTTCGCAATTTACGGCTCTTCGCCTGCTGTCGTCGCTTGAAACTCTCCAGCCGGCTTAGCGTGAAGTGCTATTGTAACGCTTAATAGTTTTAATGGTTCTTTATTAATTGTTCACCTTTAATTTCTGTTGTCGGAATGCCTAATGTGGTGTCTTGTTCTTGCACAAACATATAATTTAGTTAGGAACATACATTGTACGAGTATGGCTTTGATTTCGAACTTGAGCGTCTGCTGCTGTTTCAAGTGAAGTCTTTTAGTCGTTGAACTAAAAAAATATCACGGGTATATCATCCTTGATAAATTTTTATTAGCTTAGCTCTAATAGTTTGCTAAGGGAATGAAGCTTTTAGATATCCACACTAAATTTGATTTGTTGTTTACAACAATCGATTATAGATTTGATTAAATAATTTCGTAAAAAACTGGATTTAAGACTTACATCATACGAAATGCAACCCATCAAAGTACAATAAAGATTTCAACTTTGTATTAATTTTTAGTTATTAGATTAGTTCAGTTTGCTAATAATCTTTTAGATTGAGATATTAGTAAGGGCTTTACCATTGATATTGTTCTTGTATGCAAAGGCTGCGTTGAAATAAAAATCGAGGTTGTGTTCGTTACACCAACATATCTATTAAAAGTTGTCAGTAAAGATACAGATTTTTTTAAACCGATAATTGTCTGGTAATAGATTGAAATAATTTTGAAAAGAAAGAATTTTTCGAAAAGTATGCATGACTATATTTTTATAATCGGAAACACACTGTAATGAAATCTACTTATATTTTTTTTTTTCTATATCATGACCTGTTCTAAATTTTTTTAATCTATGGTATAAATAAAATATATCAAATAAAGAAATGTATGATATTGTGACATTTAGACAATTAGAAGTGGGGTTAATGAGAACCTCTATGGAGTGCTATTCTGTTTTAAATGAAGTTTCTGTTATATTCTCCGGAAAGAAATCCTTTTTTTAACCCTAAAAAATGTTTGAAGGTGACATTAAGAGGCACCTGGAGAGACATGCTGCGTCAGGTCGAAACATGATGATGAGCTAAGTAAATATCTAATTTAGTATAGAGAAATTCTTCTTCATTATTATTCGTTTTAGACAGTCATTAGTTACTATAGATCCGTTAACTAGATTTGATGTTTAATAGTTTGGTGTTGATTCATCATTATGATTATAGCGGACTTAAAGACAAATCTGTATTATAATGTGAAGCATAAAAAAATTCTTCATTATTATTCGTTTTGAATCATCATTAATTACTGTAGATTCATTAACTAGATTTGATGTTTAATAGTTTGGTGTTAATTCATCATTATGATTATAGCGGACTTAAAGACAAATCTGTATTCTACTTTGATTGGTAGATCATATGGTAAAGCAACCATATATGCCTAATGGGCTACTAGGTTTGATTATGCCACGTGGGCTACCACATTTGGTTATGCCAAGTATGTAATTGTCATGTTTGTGTATTAAGTAGGTTAATTTTATTATTATGAAAACTTTATGTGCTTCAATCTACAAAAATTTGGTACATAATTTCATCTTGCTTCGAGGCATATTTTGCTTCCACTGAAGTTCTCATGTCGCAGAATAATTTTGGTTAAATTGTTACCAGGTTATATGAAGTTGACATATTGATTTTATATATGCTGTCATAAGTATGTTTCCGTTCACTATACTGGACTCCAAAGGACTGTGAATAATTTTCAATTGTAACGGGTAAGTGAAATCCAGGTTCAGCAACATCAGCAGCAGAGTTTTAAATGTTGCATTCAGCAAAAACTTTAATTCACTGGCACTGCCAACCTTAAACTAATACTAACAATTTCGACTCATTATTTATCGGAATCATTTTCAATTGGTGTGGGTTGATTCCTAATTTTATTTGGTTGTGGCAAACAAATTGCATTTACAATCAAAAGAACAAACAGAAAAAAATTAATTATTGCAACAAATGATGCGCAACACGCAATGCAAAATCCGCACTGCCGATCTGAAGGCATACCAACTTTTTCAAAGCAGAGGAAAGGGTCATGCAGAGAAATCTTTAGAGGACAACTATTTTAAATAATGTAATCTATGTCTTTAAGGAGAATATACTTCCTAATTTGAGTTTTTATTACTACACAATATATAAGGAAAAGAAAAAATAATATAGAGTTTTATCTGTAATAATATTTGAATGTATTTTATTGGCGGCACCCTGTATTTAAAAAGTGCTATAAAATTAAAACAAATGCAATTACATTTAAACTACAAACTATGATTTTAAATTAATTTCATAACGATGATTTGCGACACGCCCACCAAGAAGGCAGCACGATATTTCCACAAGTTTTATAGCGGTACGTAAGGCAGTTGTGCACATTAATTGAAACTTTTCTACAAAACCGCAATGCACATGCTGTTGCAAGTATTGGCATGCGGCATGCGGCAAGCTGCATGCGGTATGCGGTATGCGATATGCAGCATTCAGTATGCAGTATGCAGTATGTAGTATGCTGTATGCAGCACAGCCAACGCGGTATGCAGCATGCGAAAAATTGTTTGTTTATTGTAATTCGGTCTATAGCGATAGCATCGATATATATATAATATACAATAAAATAAATGAATTCGATTGAGCAGCGAAAAAGGTGATTAAACTGGGAAAACGAAACAACTAACCGAGTAAGGATAGGGAATAGTTTGCAGCAAGCCAGAAACGATCACCCAGTCCAAATCCGAATGCGATCAATTGCAGAGATATTGAAAATTATTTAACTTATGAAAAAACAAACTGAATTGTCTGTCGTTGCATCTATCACAAGTGTTTGGTATCAACGAGTTCAGATACTCACCGGTGCACGCACATACCTACCTACATACGACAGCAATCAAAGAAATTGCATCAGTGAAAGAAGTATCCGTAATCTCGGTTTTAATTGTTACACAACAAAACGTAATCGCATTGCGGATAATCGGCACACTTAATTGAGTTTTGTGGCGGCGCGTACTGAAAATTTATGGTTTATTATTTTTCATGATGTAATATTTGTGCTGAGCGGCATTAGAACGCCGTCTATGTGGCAGGCTAACCAGGAATGCAAGCAGGCTGGCATGGATGCGCCGTGGGTGTAACTGTGGCTAAGAGTCAAGAAACTTTCGATTAGAAATAAAAATATCGATGGAGACGACGCTTCGACATTAATGCGGCTGACAGGTGCTTTATTGTGTAGATGAGCCCAGTTAATTGTTTGGCTCTGATTACCATCGTTGCAATCATTCAATTTCTTTGAAGTGGAATTAGAAACTGTTTGAAGAATATAAAGTTTAGAAAAGTTTGATGTGCTTCGATTTGTGTTATTGTATATTATATATATATGAATAACCTTGCTTTTTGTTTCTTCACATAATGGATTTTACTATATTTTTTCTTTAACACATATTATATTTAGCATTTGTTATCGTTATTGTTATACTAGGTGGATTGATAAATACCCAGTTTAAATAATAAAAACGCATTTTTTTTTGAAAATTATATTTCATGCTTCAACATAATACCCTTTAAGCTTAACACACCGATTCCAACGATCTTTTCACATTTGGATACCTTTTAAATATTACAATTTGACAAGTTCTCCAAAATATACCTCAATTCCTCATTCTACTTTATCATTTGATGCAAATCTCTCTACCTGGAGTCAAGTTTGGAAAGGTGTAATAGTCACTGCGAGCTAAATCTCGAAAATAAGTTGGGTAAGGAAGCAATTCCTATCGTAAAAAGTGTGAGCACTTTTTTTATTCGACAAATATAGTCGTTTTTTTTTTTGTTTTATTTCCTCATTCAATCGCTCTAATGATATGCAATAGTAGTCTGATGTTATTGTTTTTCCTTTTCCCAGATAGTCTATGAAAATTATTTCACTTGAATCTCAAAATACGGAAGCCAAAACTTTTCCAGCCGATTGTTGAGTTCGTGGTCATTTAGGAGCACTACCGCCGGGCTCTATCCATTCTCGAGCTTGTTGTTTTTCCTCAGATGTCAAGTAATATATTCATGTTTCATCAATTGTCACTTCTCGATTCTATTCGATTCTATTCGTTAGCTATATTGTGTACAAATATTTTCAAATAATGTTTGGAATGACAAAGTCAATGTCGTTTTTGCAATGTTTCTTCAGTTGTGACTTCTTTTGGACAACCCGGAAACCTTTCATTAAAAAATTTAGTATGACCACATTTAAAATCAGCTTTCCAATATTTTATTGCTCTTATGGATGGTGCAAGCTTACCGTTAACAGAATCAGAATTTGATTGCATCCTTGTTCATTTCTTTCAAATGGAGTCAGTTTTTTTTGAATGATATTGAGTTATTTTCATTCAATGATACTCAATATTTCCAATTATTTGCAAAAAGCTAAAAAAACATTTATTGAAGTCTAAACTTTTACAGCTGTTGTTTAAAATTTGCTATATATACAAAAAATAAATGATTTTGTTCTGACATTGTCAAGTAATTTTTAATCCACCATATAATTTGGCATACATTAGACTACTGTGAACTCAGTAAGCTTAGTCGTCTATACTACCGGTGCTTCGGTATTGCGCAGAAGCAATGAAACAGAACTGGAAGTTTTTGAGAGAAAAGTTTTTTTTTTAAAATCTTTGTCTATGTGGTCCTCTGCGAGCTGGCAACGACTACCGCATCTGAAAGAATTGTACACAAACTGTATAATCATTATCACGATCTTGTTATAAGTCAGTGAATTAACTTATAGCGGAGCTGAAAAGTTGGAGCTGTGTCACCATCTGAGGCTGAAAGCCCATGTCTTCAGTATTATGCCAATATATAGGTCACTGTTGAAACTTACATTCATTATCTCAAGCAAGCTCAGTTAACTTTCCCATTCAATTTTGGAGAATGATTCTCATATGAAGAATTTCATACATATCCTTTTCTATAAATCAGTGCACAATTGATCTATCAGGTCGCATCGCTTTCTGGCCTGTAATAATAATACTCATTTAAGTAAACTAATAGTTTTTTTAGTAATTAGTTCCTAATATTATTAATAATTGTCTATTGCTGTAGAATTTTATGTTATATGTTAAAATAAAAATCATAAAATGTTATAATAAAAATCATAGATAGAATGCAAATCAATTCGATATCAAGAAATGATGATATTTTTTTTACATTTATATAAACTTTGTATATGATATATAGTATGTATGAAATAATGTAATATGCTGCGACATCTATAATGCAATGATTTCGTATAAGAATTTAAGATATGTATTTCGAAATGGAAAAAGTGCACAAAGAAGGGTAGTTTAGTTACTATTCGTATGTCATTTAAGTCATAATCAATCACAACTAAAATCTTTCGAAAAGGTTGTTTAATCCTTTTTACGCACATGCAATATTCTACAGTTGCAGATTGTTTTTCATAAAAAACAACATAGAAAAGTTATTAAAGATAGGACCAGGTGTAATGTTGAATATTAAAGCAAAAAAAAATTGCAATTTAAAAATACGCATTCATTTTCAAAAAAACTATATCCAGTTTTTTTTAATGGATCCTGTGCAATTTAAAAAATATCAAAATAATATTTTTGTTTGGTTTGCATTTATTTCGCAACATTTCGTTTAGGCTAAAAACGTTTACGTTCAGTAAAAAAGTAAAGCGGCTTGCAACATGTGAGCACTTGATGGTTTCTTATATCACCAATAATAGGTGCTCGCTTATGTGCTTGGGAATCCACATGTATACCGGAGTGAATTACTTCTTCTAATTCAATCATGCAGAAGCGCAATATGTTGCGCCTTTGTGCGGTTGGGTACTTTAAATTCGTGCTTTGTGTTCTTTTTTTATTGGTGGACCCTCGACACTGCTGCGTTCCTCAATCTGCTGCAATATGTTGCCCGCAATTCACATTTGCTCGTATGTCGAAGATTATTGCCATTATTACTCTGTACTTAATATAATTCCTGCTGCTCTTGTGTCTCTGCTGGCTCTATTAAAGGATTTCGTTTTTATATGCGTCCTTTAATTCTTTGAAAAAGGGGATTTACTAGTGGTTTTGTGTATTACAATTTTAATTTTTTAAAAATATGAATTTTATTGGAAGGGGTTTGCTAATATTTTCATAATTCTTATAATTACTGAAGCAGAAAACAGCTGTATTCTGTACAGAATTGAAACAAATTAATGTTATGAGTGGAAACTCATAAGGTATTATAGCTACAATAATTCTTGAGTATCTGTTATTGACTTTTAAATTTTTAATCATATATGATCATATGCGTAGTTAAAAAATTATTTAAACTTTTTTTTTATATACAGATGACAGAGTATTTATGTAAATTTTTTTTTTTCACTTTTCCCCTATTTACTTTTTATATGTGTAATTTTTAAAAAACAATATAATGAGGTTTTTCGAACAGTAGTGATCTACAACAAGAAAAATTCATTATTATTTTAATTAATTGAATTTTTGGCTGACCATACAGCTGTTTCTAGCATTGCCAAATATCCAACATCAGTGGTCTTGCAATTATTTCTTGTATTTAATTTTCCTTAAATAATTTTTTGAGACTGCAAGCAATGGAACTCGTGTCCTGCGAAATTTAAAGCTCAGAGTCAGCGCTCCTTAACTAACTAACCCGAAGCCGTGCTTGACTTTTATGTTCGCACATTTTTCTGGAGTTTTATTAAATTGCTGTGAAAGTTTTATGAACAAATTCACTTGCTGAAATCATAAACCAGCTGTAGAATAAATAAATTAATTAATTATATTTTTTATTATTTTTAATTGTTAACTTTAAAATATTATAGTAATAAGTCCTCTATGTAGAACAATTGAAAATTCATACTCCAATTTAATAATGTTCATGATGCAACTAGATGGTGTTTGTGGTATAAAAAAACTGTTATTTTATTATATAAATATACTTATTATACTTATTATAATATTATATTAATTTTTATATAATATTATATATTATTATTGTTATTTTATAATATTATTGTTAGATTTTATTATAATATTATATTAATTTTAATATAAATATTTATTAATATTATTTTATTAGAAATTAGAAATAAATTTTATAATTTATTAAATTTATAAATATAAATAAATTGTTTATTGTTCTTTTTCACCACATAATTTTATTATTTTTTAGGAGTTTTTTAATAAAAATTAAATGTTTTAAATATTTATACATTAAGACAAGACTTAACATTATTAACGTTTATTTTATTTATTAAGTTTTGTATTACAATATAGCTTTTGGTTTACACGTCGTGCTAGCTCTAGCTCGTGCAGAGTTAGAGTGAATGTGTGCTGATATTTTGATTATTTCCTTAAATTTTTGTAACTTGAATCAATAAAAAATAATTTCATACAAAAAAGATATGGTCGCTTGAATACTTAACACCTCAGTCGTAGTATATCGATGCATACGCAGTTAATTTATTGATGGACACATGTTGCTTAGTTTGTTGCATTGCTTGTTGCTGAGCATATCGCTCGAAAAACAGAAAAACAGCAACCAAAGACAACATATAATAACATAATTTAACTATTATTTATACTTTAATAGAATTATATACTATTATATATATATAAAGATTAAATCAGTTATATATGTATATAGAAACTCATATACACGTTGTTCACATAAACAAGATAAAATTGTTCGTACATATAAAATTACACAAACTTAAATAAAAATAAACTCAATGTTATACAGTAAAACATTTATAATTATAAATAAAAATATACTATTCAAAAGCTTCTTGTAATAGAAAAAATATATATTATTTAATAAAACAAAATAAAATAAAATAAAATAAATAAAAAACATATGAAAATTATTATATAAAGTACGCTACAATATATTTAAAATAAATTATTACAAAAAATTAAATAAAAATAAAAAAAAATTAAAAATATTTTGTGTTTTATTTCCGAAAAAATTTTATAAGAGTTGTTCTTCAACATTTTAGACATATATCAAATATTTCAAGCTCTAGCTATTAAAAGTTAGGAAATCTTGACAATGTAGTATGGGAAAGCATATTTGAAGAGTTTCTCGCATAAACACTGACCATTAAAAGGAAATGATGTAAGTAGTAATGTTCCATCCAATGTCTATTATAATAGACATATTACTTCAACAACAAAAAAGAAGTGGATATTCAATCGATAATCTGGTCCTTTCTACTGTACACAACATACCTACTCTACCTATTATTTAATTTAAGGGGGTGACATTATCCCGCAGATACCCTATTATTTATAAAATATTAGGATACCCATAATTTTAGGGTAGAGAGAGAGTTACTGAAATACCGATTGGCAACGCCAATGGATCCGTTACGATTTACTCATGTGACAATGAAATGGAACTGCTACGTTAAAAAGTACGGTATAGTTTTGTTTGGTACATCTATGTGATTCTGCGTGATTACTAAGGATTAAAGCGAAATGGGCGAAATTTGAAACTGACATCAGATAATTTTATATTGTTTTTCCAATATAGTATATCTACTACTACTTATCATCAATTAATTAGTTGAATTGAGTTGTAGCACATACTTAAATTTAAACTAGAGAGAGAGCTATTTACCAAGATTTTTCTAATCATTAACATTTCGATATATGGATTAATATTTTATCAGTGCAAAGTCATTATAACACTAACCTTTGTGCACTTTCTAAACCCAGTGAATCCATCGACTTGATAGATTCTATTCAACAGAAAAGCCATAAGTTTTGTCTCTTCATTCGAGAGGGAATTGCTTTAAGCAATTAAACTGGATAGAGGTAAATATTTATCTAATCTCCGGCATCTATTTTATATTTATCATATGAATTTATTTTTAAAATACAGTAAGAGTTTATAATTTAAGATTATCTGCATTTCCGATGTATTGTCGATTAAAGTTCAACATATTTCGAGTATATAATTCCAGACATAATAGAGACGAGATCTGTTATTAAGATGGTAAGAGAGAAGTTTTTTATTTTTATATTAAGTTATTGTTTCAACTGTAGATATAATAATTAAAAATAGGTAGAAGCTTAACATTTTACCTTACTAGAATAATATTGGCTAATAGATTTTTTTTTTCTTTGACAGAAAATTCTCTAGACTTGCACATCATAAAAATGGTATATAAAAGCACTACGTATGATAGAAACCATATAAGCAACACCAAATGTTGTTTAAAATTGTAACATTTTAATGCTTGGAATATAAAAATAGTTGAAGTTACTTGGGCATGAACCAAAACGAACGTTAATATATATATTATAGTTATCGATCACATTTAGAAAGAAAAGTATAGTAATAATTAGCTATATCATCTACTTTACTATAAATCGCTTTGCTTTATTCATAGTTTTTGTTGTATAGAATTGGAAAACGCACTCAGTTTTGCAAATTCTGTAATAATAGTTCATCCACTACAATTTGTTTCTACTAAAGTGTCAGTGAATTTTGTAATAGATTCGTAAATAAAAAAAAAACGTATTTTTGACATAGAGGAGAAGTTGACTATTTCCTAAACGGAAAGTTTACTTTTGAAGAAACTGAATAGTAAATCAGTATAAATAATAACAAAATGCTTCCCATTTCTTAATATCATGAAGTAAGACTATAAAGTTTTCTATTTTTATATTTCTATTTTTTATTTCTATTACTATTTCTATTTCAATATTTCAATTTCTAGTTTTATATCTATTATTTTATATTATTACGACAGCCAATTGTCAAAGTCAAAAAAACTTCGACTTAGAACCGAATGTTATTTAAATAGTGCAATTTTAGTTAACTAGGCCGTATAATAGTTAGAAATAAGGGAGTACTTAAAGAATGATAGTTCTAAACTGAATCAATGGGATGCAAAACCATAGCCAAGAAACGACTTCAATATCTCTTATTGGAGACGTCTGTTGCTTCTGAGTGACTCATTCATTTAAAAAAAGAAATTTTGTAAAAAAAGTTTTAGTTATGAAACCCGATTTCAAGCCTCTGCATTCAGATTTTTAGACTTTAAAATTGATACGATTATGTTTATTCGCATTTGATTAACGGTTAAATGATTACCTACAAATGTGCATATAGAAGTGTGATGAAGTGAATATGCTTATATATATATACATACAGAAAGCAATGGCATAGTGATATTCAAGAAGGGAAATTTCTCTATGTACGAGTTTTATTTTGTTAACTACTTATAATAATTTAGATTTTCAAGGGACTAAGCGGTCAATAGTTGAATAATAAACACTCCAAAAAATTTTTTCGTTTTAAAAATTTTATTCTAACCAATATTTGACTATAATTTATAGTTATCCTCAAGGTACTATGTTAGCAAAGCGATTTACAGTGAAGTAGATGATATAGCTAATTATTACTATACTTTTCTTTCTAAATGTGATCGATAACTATAATATATATATTAACGTTCGTTTTGGTTCATGCCCAAGTAACTTCAACTATTTTTATATTCCAAGCATTAAAATGTTACAATTTTAAACAACATTTGGTGTTGCTTATATGGGTTCTATCATACGTAACATAGTGCTTTTATACAGCATTTTTATGATGTGCAAGTCTAGAGAATTTTCTGTCAAAGAAAAAAAATCAATTAGCCAATATTATTCTAGTAAGGTAAAATGTTAAGCTTCTACCTA
>NC_051848.1:43251781-43279281 GCF_002237135.1 Teleopsis dalmanni
TCTACATAGATATTTAGGCAGATAATTAAGAAGAATCATGCAAGTTCATATTATTAGAAAGGAACCTCCTTTTTTATATCCTTTAGTTGAAAACTGCTTCAAAAATTTATAATATTTCTATATTCTCTCTAAAATCTTAACATCACGTTAGAAATTCATGTCCACTTTGATTGTTTTGTGATTTTTCCAATACATCCGTTATTATTAGTTAAGAACAATGTTAAAACAAATTATTCATAGAAATTATTCCAGCAGATCTGCCCGTATGAAATACATCCTCACACACTTCAATTTGTATTTCTATTGTATATTTATAACTTTAAGGAGTAAAGGAAAAGAATTGCTTCAAGTGAATATCAATCCCTCTACAAAATTCTTGAATCTGTGAAATACAAAATATAAATACTAAATCAGTCAAATTATCTAAAAATGTATTTAAACAGCAAAAACCGCATTTCACATCCGCTTTAGGATGCTTCAAGGCAACATAGGATAGGACGAGAGCAATGAAAATCGTTAAGAAACAAAATATTATGAATAAAGGAGCAACTAATTTTTTTCATAACCGCAACGAATGATGACGAGGAAAATCACGACTTGTGCACGTTTCCTTTCGAGAGATTGCAACATGTAGGAAGAAAGAAGTTTGGTGTTGTATAAGACGCAAGCTAAGCAAAGGATACGGATTTTTGTATTCGCAGAGGAAGCGCTTAATAAGAAATTTTAAATGCAAGAATGCATGAGCCGTAAGAAAACCAAAATCATCAAATATGCGAGGTACAGGGTGTTTTTTTAAACATAGATACATTTACATTTATTATGAAAATAATTTATTAGTTTTATTTGTAAGTGCAAAAGTGAATATTAAATAGTGATTGGTGTTTTTAATAATGATAATGCAATTAAATTTTCCTAGATATACTTGAATGGTTAACATAGCGAATATATGTTTGTTTAGTGAGTCAGAATAGACAACTAACTAAATACACAAATGCATGGTGAAAGGCCTTATAATAACAAAGAAGCATTGCTTTGATTGAGCCATATAATATTTAATATAGTACTTAATGCTAATCCAGGGACTAGGTAAATCTGTGTCCTCCTGCCAATCTTGTTCAACATATACTATATAACATTATGTGACATTATGTGAGACTCTAATTCACTAAAACTATCTTTTGAGAATGAAAAGAGAAGATTTCTACCGCAATGTCGAAACTTCATTTCAGTAATTAAGGGAAAAGCGTGTGAACAATACCTAAAGATTTATCTTCGCAAAAAAACATAAACGTGTCACAGGTGAAAGCGGGGTAGGTGAAGGAACTGAGATTATAAATGCAATGGAATTAAAACCTATTATATAATAAACTGTGATAACGAAAAGGAGCTTAATTTAGTAGTAGAAAGTAGGTCATAGATCCAAAACGAAAGTCATGAGAATTGACCTGCTAAAGTTATAAGAGATTGGAGTGGTAACCTTGTAAGTCCAAGTTCCTGGAAATACAAATAACGACTCCCTGTGATACCATGGATTAAATGTTATTCATACGCCCGCCCAAGCAAACAACCAAAATATGTATATATACAAAAGTAGTTGGCGCGAAGACATCATCACAGACAATAGATGAAATGAAAACAGATTGTTGACTATCCAAATGTACATAGATTGCACGTTACGTTGTGATTGCAGAACTTAATTACTTAGGCTATCTTATAAAAAACACAGATAAGAGTACTAAAGAAATTAAACGTCGTTTTGAAATAGCAAAATTTACAAGTATGAAACTTACAAGAACTTAGAATGCTGAAAATTGTCAAGTAGTGTTTAAAATTTTGATACTACATAGAAGATTTGTTTGTTTTCAATGGCGAGTTATGCAGTCCAACTATTAAAAAAAAAAAAGTAGACTAACTGTTTTAAAAACAGAAGATTGACAAATTTGATTTATGGGTATATCAAAGAGTACTAAAATTTCAATGGATCATTCACAGAACTGACATCGCCATGGTAGAGGTATTATTTGTAAGAATCAGACTTATATGAAAATTCTCCAATGCTTATCTGATTTAATTTGTTCATGTTACGAAACGATCAATAACCTTGGAACAACTGATTGTTTTTAGGATTTCTGGAGAATTGCAATTTTTGCTTAGTCATACGATGAGCAGAAAATTAAATACAACGCAAAATTATATACCCGAACGTATAATAAAATCAAAATCTACATAATCTATGTCTATATCTATAATCTATAAATCTACATCAATCTTTATATAAAAATCTATATCATAATCTATATAAACATCAATCGTTACAATTTTTTTGTCAAGAGCAAGGAACTGGATAAAGATGATTGTTAAATATGTTACTTCGCTTGTCTTCCTACAACTTGGTCTGGAACTCAGGATAGGTCTCAGTTGTTATTTTATCTTAAGCTGTTTTTGATACTACGAGGTAGTCATCATCAAAAGTGCTTTCTGAGCAGAACGATTCGAACTAAACAAATTAGTTAAATAGAAGATTGAAGCTTTTGAATTGTGTGTATATTGAAGAACATCCAGTATTCCATGGTCCTTTAAAATAACTAATATCGCCGTGCTGGAAGAACTATATGTAAAAATCAATCAATGCTATAAGATTATTATTAAATGCTTAGCTGATTAAGAAATACAGATCAGAATACCGCATTGCTTTGTAACTGTTTCAAATAAAAAAAAAATGTATGTCGGACCCTGTAAATAAAATCATTTTTAGTATCAGTTTCACGTAAAAACTAAAATAAAAATTATAATAATAACCAAGAACAACGGTAGACCCAGACATTGTTAAGGCTTTGAAAATTTTATAATTAATTTTCTGGTTAGAATAATTTCATATGTGTGCAAAGTTACAAAAGAATACTTTTATTGAATGTAAGGAGTATCAAGTTGCAGGAGTTGTTGCACCGCTTCAGGGTATGAAGTGTTGCATATACAATACATTCCCTTAATTTTTACACAATTTTATTTTGCTCGACGTGTTTCCTTGTTTGTTTTCGTTTGAGTTTTGCTTTGTTTTTCGTTTATCTGCTCAGCTCCGCATTTATAATTAAGCACAAAACATCTTATCGATAGAAGTAAAATAAATTAATTGAATTGTTTTCACGAGGAAGTTACAAGTACTTCCTTGTACACATCAAATAATAAAACAATATAACAATTGCTTTGAGAAGTATGAGAAGTATAGTCATAAAGGAAGTTGGCACCTAAAACCACGATCGAGATATAAACAAAAATAAAATAATATATGCATATATATCTCCAACCTCTATTGCGTTACGAAAGATCATGGAGACTTTTTTATATAGCTGAACTTAATAAGGTAAGGTACTTTCTTAATCACTCATTTTTTTTTATTTTAAAAAAAAGTTATTTTTTTTTAAATGTGGGTCTGAATATGGATCATCTTAATGATTAAATATTCAAGAATTATAATTTCTTTTTGTGAGATTTAATTAATTTCAGTAATTGATGAGCAAATCATTAGTTTGTACCCACCATTAAATTATTAATTATATTCGACATTACAACATTTTTAAGTTAAACGCATAAAAGTTAATAGTTGAGTATATGAATTCAATCATAAGAGATCAGCTACTACTATTTGAAAGAGAAGTTTTAAGATAGGGCTAAGCATAGGACTGTTTTCTTCCAACTAAATCTTCCAACTAACATTCAGCTAAGAGATTTTGTCTATCCTTTTAATTAAAATTTATGATATTTTTACAAAAACTTTAGATCGCTGGACAATACGATATCTTATTCACATACTGATTTAATTGCTTACTAAAAATATATGTTATTAATAAAAAATTTGAGTTAATTGTTAGTTTTAACTTAAAAAATAAAAGTTCTAGTAGAATAAATTTATTAAGTTTGTGCTTAACCGTTTAACACAATCCACATCTGGAACACATTAGATATATGAGATATTTCTTGCATCAAGATCCTAAATAATGTATTGATATATATTAACACATCAAAAATATTATCGATTACGGCTTTGCCAAATGTTTAGCATAATTTAAAAAAGGGATAAAAAGAATTTTGTGCATTATCTCATCATTATATATATAACTTGGTTTTTCCATCAAGATCCTTAATAAAATCAAAAAATATGAATGGTCACGTATATCCAGCTCTTTGACTTCGAAACAAGTTTTTGTTCAGAAAACTGTCTAGATCATTTAAAATTTTATAGAAGAATTTTAATTACTAAATTATGTCTAAACCGGGAGAACAACAACTTCAAATTGCTATGGCTTGCTTTTAGACCACTTAGATGCAAAAATTAGTCAAAAAGTGCTCGGTTTTTAATAAAAGAAAATTATTATCTATCAGAATAATACAACTGTACACAGAGCTCAAGAAACTATTGCTAGTAGTTACTTTTCGATTCCGAAGCAAGTTTTTGTTCAGAAGTCTGTTTATATCGTTTAATATTTAGTGTTGTTAAAGAAATTTGATTTCTAGATGACATCTAGAACAATAACTTCAAATTATTATTGCATGTTTTTAGACCAATTAGTTGCAAAAATTAGTCAAAAATACTCGGCTCATAGTAGAAGAAAATTTTTATTTATAGAGACAATGTAACTGTTCACAGAGCTCAAAAAACTGTCGCTGCTTGTTATATCCAATTATTGTTAGAACCAATCTATTACACAGATTTTGCTCTCACTTAATTTTAGCTATTCTTACATCTCAAGACATTCTTTAGTTGAACATGATTTTCATGGAATAACATCGTATGACGGTATTTTGCAGACTTTTCGATAAATAATTAAAGGGGAAATATCTTCAAATTAAAGGATTATATTAATTGTACTGAAATTGAAGGACATTATATTAAAATTAATTCATTTTTATAGTTAAAAATGTGTTTTGATTTTAATCCGCCAACTTATTGACTATTGCTTATAGTATGGATACAGTATTACCATACTATAAGTATTACCTCTCACTAATTTTACTGATTAATTAATGGTATATATTATTTTTTAATCTTATCATTTATTTAGTAAAATTTTTATTTTTTTTAGTTTAATAGTTTACTAATTTATCGCTATTACAGATATGCTTTTATAATACAATGATAAATAGATAGATTAATTAGATTATTTGAGACAATAACTATTAAGTTGTCTGTCTTAATTAAAATTTAAATGCGATTGAAACATAGTGCAAAAATATACTTGATTATAATAACTAATATAATGCTATAATGATGAAGAAATTTAAAATTCAGATAACCATAAAAAAGGGTATGAGAATTAGATACATAATATATATAAAAACAATAATAAAAAAAAAGACAAAAAGTATATTAATACTAATAACAGATATTCATATATTTAGTAATATATAAGCTTTTCATTTTAATTTAAAAAAGTCTGTGTGTCAATGCAGAAGCCAAATTTCGTTATAGTTTCAATACTAACACCTATGGAACAAACATATTTTAATTCAATTGGAAAAAACAGCACCATTCCATTTTTATGATAAAGTCGTTCATTGTTTTGTGGCGCTATGACGAAGCAATCGTATCAGTTCTTGTATCAACCATTAACAAAAACTGAAAGACAATGAATCCTTTGAGAATTCATATACCATACCATAAATTAATAAATATACGAGTATGAGTATGAGTACATGAACGTCTCTAAACGTGCTATTCTCATATTGCTCTATACCTAGGTAATATTGCATTGGCAATCGCGTACATGCGAGTGGAGTAACTCGTGTCTTGTATCGGTAATACTCGATGAGGAACTATAAACTGTTGTCTTGCAATGGGCATTTAATTCACATTCAGTATCTTGAGTGTATCTCATGGATACATATTAATGTATACATATATTGTTACTTCTTAAAATACATTTAATACATTCGGCAGGGCGCTTACTTGATGTGTTCAGAAGAAGAAGAGTGAGTGACAGTAGTCAAATTGCAGCATCATGCCGTTTTCATGCGTAATGGTTTCTTCAGCAGCATTGTTCCTTTTATTCGATGGATATGATTTGATGTATTATGTGTTCTTTATGTTAGTTGATTTTTTTTTATTTTTTAACTCACATATTATTTTATTATTCCATTTGAAACTGTACTGGCTTACTTTATACGGTTGTCTTCATATCCTGGTGGTTTGTTTTTTTATTTATTTATCCCCCTTTGATTCTGTACAATAGAATTTTTTATTTTATTTTTAAGAAGTCATTCTAAGTGATCCATCTTAATTCTTTCAACATTCATCAGTTGAGTTACTGCGTTTTTTTTGCGTTTAAATGTCTTTGAATTTTGCGAAGCCTTTAAGTGAATTGAAAACTTTAATTTGTTCAAAAAAACTAAATAAGTTAATCAATGAAAAAAGTGTGTGTGAACTTGATGGTATTAAGCTGGAGAAACTGATCGATGACATTTTAATTGATTTCATTACTACACATTTAGTATACGAGAATACAGGAGCGAATTTATACAGGAGAATGCCAATGAAGACATGGAATAGAAATTTGTTTTTTCATTTAAAATTTATTATATTTTACTGCAAAGAATTGTTTGAATTGCTTTTTTAATTTTGAGTTTGAATAGAAATTTATTTATTTTTTTAAATTAATTAAAGTTTTTTATATAAAGAATTATCTATTTTGTGACTCTGATTTGGCAGTACCCTTCCAACACCACACAACACTAAAAATTTTTGCCATTTTACAATATGAATCGCTTAACAATCGCTAATCTTTTTTATAATTTTACTAATCTATATACTGAGGTCTATTTTGTCTGTATAGAATTTGCAGCACTATTTAAATAAATGGATAATAAGTTTTTTCGAACAGTAGTGGACTACAACAACAAAAATTCATTTCATATTGTTTTAATTAATTGAATTTTTGGCTGACCATGCAGCTGTTTCCAGTATTGCCAAATACCCATCATCAGTGGTCGTGGAAATAATTCTAGTATTTAATTATTCATAAACAAGTTTTTTTTGAAACTCCAAGTATCTCTTGTCCTGCTAAATGGATAATAAAAAATTGATTTTAAGCATATGATAAGCATATATAAAGTCAATGGAATGATCAGACGTAAACTTATAATTTTGAGCAAGATAAAAAGAATAAGAAGACTGAACAACTATAGAAGAGATTTGAGGAAGAAGAAGACTTAATTATTCCTAGCAGATAAGTGGATTTGACACTCAATTCTTCTTACTTTACTTTTTATAACTCAAAATTAATTATTTTATTACAGTAAATTTTTTGAATACCTTTAATTAAAAAAATTAATGAAAAAATTATTGAAAAAATTAAATGTATGCCAGTTAAAAATGCTTAACACGGAAAAACGTCTATAAACCACAAAGCAAAGGGCTTCCCTAAAATAGTGAATATAAGCTCGAAAGATTATCGATTGTGTGGAGAAATCTAATGGAAGCTTTAGCTATAAAGTATGTCGAGGAAATATTAAGCTTTAGATTTCGGTTTTAAAAACTTAAGTGCAGTAAACTGTTTTCTCTACTTTCTAGTTAACCTACATCTACAGCCATCAAAAATATGTTGCTAACAATATGTAGCTTACTATGAAGATTAATGGTCCAATTGGCTGTCTCTATTGAAAATTTGACTATCATAGCTAGATTCAACCTAAACGGAATATAGTATTTGTTAAGAATCGTATAAAATTCAGTCTCAAATTGTTGCTAAGTTCAAGAACTTTGTGCTAATAAATGTCAACTAAATGTTTATATTTTATAATTCACAGTATAAATAGAGTACTCACAGTTTTAGTCTAGTACTCTATCAACTATGCAGTATATCAAAAATTTTTATGTGTCTGGAAATTAAATTCAGCATATCAAACCGCAACTGTAGAGTGTTCACCTCGCTTACTATGGAAGTACAGTGTATTATTCCATTACTCTACAAAGAATTGACATTATGACATTTCCACAAAATCACACACGTTCAGAAAAAAAAAGTAAATAAATGTCATCAATTAAAATCAAAAAAAAAAAAAAAAAAAAAAAATTGTGTATATACTTAAAAAAAAAGGCCGCAAATAAAAACTGGAAGCAAATTTATTCAACCAACTTTTACAAGCGTGAAGGACTTTTGTCGAAGCTACAGAAAAGGACGAAGGAAGCATAAACCAGGATTCCAACCCTTTCTACCGCATAACTCGTAAATAAATAGATTTTGATTTTGCATAAGTGAAGTGAATAAGTGATACGTCATCATGATTTGCTGATTTGCCACTTTCTTTTGCATAAATTTAAATGTTTTAATCCGTTTTTCAATTTCAATTGGAAAAAAGATTGATATTTCATAAGAAGAGTTTTTTATGCGGCAGCAGCTGAGATTACAACATGATTTGCTAAAATCCGAAAAGAAGCAAATTTACTTATTTGACATAATGTGGCAATGCTAGGCATTAACCCCAAATCATCAAAACAGTATAATGTAAAAAATGCAAAAACTAAAACAGAAAAAAAAAAACAAAAAAAAAAAACAAAAAAAACAACAACTTCAGGAAGAAGATATATATCTTTGAGGGACAATTGCGTGCATAGCATAGATACTTTATCCACAAATGGCAGTTTTGTGTTCAGTTCTGTTTCTGTTGCGGAGCTGAAATGAATCGTAATTCGTAACATATGCCAATGTATTGTGTTGTTGTAATGATAAAAAATGCCAAATTGTTATTGATGTGCTGGCGTGTGAATCAAAACTGCACAATTCCACAAACCGAGCAAAAGTACGAGCAGCAATGAGAAAGAAAAAACCCCAATTTTTGTGTTAGATTCGGTCGGTATTATGAGGTTAATCACATTTTGCTATATCAGAAATTCAATTAAAATTTAAATTAATGTAATTGGAGCTTAAAATATTTTTCTTATATGTTTTAAAGTTTTGTTTAAAAATAACATTATTATAAAATATTATAAAATTTAATATTTTTTAAATTTATTTTTTTGACCATGTTTATTATTATTATTTTTTTTTCACATACTTTTAATCTGGCTGTAGGTTCCTTCGTGTTTAATAATTAAACGTTTAATAATTTTTATTATACTCCATATTTTGACTCTCCTTGAGATTACGTTAAGATTACGATACTTCATTCTCTTTGTGCTATCGTCTACATTGATTATTATTTTTTATTATAAGAACTTAATCAAGTGAAGTGACATACGTACTTCAATTTCATATAACTCGATGATTCGGATTGCGGTAATTATATCAAAAATCCAGCAAATTTTAACGATATTAATCAAATAATAGAAAATTATTGTCCACATTCACAATGAAATTTGGATTGGGCACAGTCCCAATGGAACTGGATTAGCCTAAAATGACCAAATAAATATTTTGTCATGATCACTTGCATCAGTTTATCTTTAATTCGAAATTAAGGATTAATTACACGATTAATTGCATTTAGATCCTTAATTCGGAAAAAAAATGCAAGACTTTTGCTCAAAAGTTTCGATTTATCCAATCTAGTATGCTGATATAACACTTTCCGATTGTCATTAACTTACATCTCTGCCAAAATATTCTATGGGTAGAGTAGTGATTAAAAAAGTCTGTGGTAAAAACAGCAAAAAAAAAAAAAATAATAGTTATAAAAAAAAAGGAAAAATACTAGTACATTAGAAGTTGAATTACTTCTTCTTAATTTGTTTCTAATGTACAAAGATTATATGTGTAGTGAGAGAAAAATAAGATGTCAAAAATATATATAAATATTTTACTCCATCCAGTTTTGTGAATTTATGATGCAGGGCTTAGGGTGCAGTGCTTAAAAAGAAACTAAATAAATTCTTTAAAACAAAATTAAATTATCAGTTAAATACATTTTGGTATTAATTTGTTTTGAAGTTATACGCGTGCGCACGCATCTCTTTCAATAATCAACACCAATAGTCTCCAACATAGCCAAGATATCCAACATATGCCACAACAGCACCAACAATAATCCAGAATTAATAACCTGCTGGGGAACACTGTGCTGACATAATTTGAAATATTAGCACGTAAATGGGATTTGGTATGTTGAATAATATGAGTCACGTATGTTGAGAACATGCAACGGGAAGAAAGTGATACCTACGCTCTAGTCTAATCCGCATGGATGAACCACAATATTCACAAATAAGTAGTACTGGAGCATATTTAGTGCTGCAGTTTTTTACATAGTTTTCGATTCAATTTGTTTATAAAACTTTTATCTTCTTTGAAACGTTTTTTTTTGGATATGATAAGTACCTTCTTACCGCATAAATTTATTACTACTTGTGAAGTGCACTAAATTATATTCAAAAAGACAGTGTCATGTAGTAAGGCAACAGTCTGCGCACACCTTATTAAATGCAACATTCACTAACAATCATTAACAGGAGAACATATAAAAAAAAATGCTTTATGGCAGCTCTAATGTACTTTATAGTTGCAAGAAAAAAATCCAGTAGGCACCAATTGTATATATTAAAGAAATTGTGTAGGAATAATAGTGTGTTTCAGTAATGAACAGTATTTTAATATATAAAATCCCTTAGGTAGCGTCCTGACTTGGGTATGATCCAGAAGGAACGTGATATTTCATCTAGTATTAATATTCATTAGTATTAATATCATCTAGTATTAATATTGTATTTTATATAAATGTTATATAAATTTATACCATTCATTTGTACAATTTTATACAATTTATTTGTGTAGTAAGTGGTGCTGGGTGACCAAAATTATATATAGACTCGATAAGATTATAGCGATAACAGTTTAGATACCATGAAGACAGATAGTGATATTAAACATTGGTTAGAATGTATGTGTCAATTACGAATTGTTTCATTCCAGCATTAGGGACGAAGTTTAATTCCTTCAAAATGGTTTAAAGAATTTAAATAAAGTGGCACAGAAACAGAGTCCAGAGTTTCCTTGATCTCCGGTTCCTTAGTTTTTAACAATCGTCACTTCTCGTAATTTGTTTTTTTTTTCTTTTAATAACAATGAGTTTCTTATAAGCACGGTGGTATTTTCTTTTTAAATATTGAAAGTACTTGTATTTGGTTTTTATTTGTTTCTTCGGCATTATTCTTAGCATTCTCATTGCTGCAATTACTTTCATGACTATTACTCTTAATTTAAATCTTTTTCGTAATAAATGAGTAGGAATTTATGTTGAGTTGATGCCTTACTAAGTTAAGGGGCATAAAAAAGGGAGGTGGCAATGTAAATGCAATATTTATATATACTACTATAGGGTATATATATATACATATATATGATGCAGCATCACCTGAGTGCGCGCCTTCTCCATTTTCCTACATCAAGTTCGCTTAGTGTTCCCTCAACTTGATCACTTCACCGTAGATATCGTTTATCTCTACGACTTCTTCGTGGTGGGAAGGGTGGGGGGTATAGGGTGGAGGGTCCGTAAGCCCCTGAGAGTGAGTACACAAGGCAACGTGTCCGATTGTATTTAATATGGAAAATGCCGGCGCAATCGAAGTCATTTTCAAGTTATTGCACAGCCTTCACGTAACACCCGTGGTTTGTTACTTGATACCCGCTGGGTAGCGAACTAATAGTGAGTACATTGAGTCCTATACCCAGGGCTTAAATTTGTGTTGTGTACAGGGTTTGCACCCGTTATGTAAAATCAGCAGCCAGTCAATAGCGTTCGGAAAAATGTTCAATTGGGCAACAAAATTTGACAGGATCAAAAATGCAGTAAGATTTTAATCTATAGTAAGATGTTTTGGATTTTCGAAAAATTGGTTTTACTATAAAATTTAAAGACTATATAAGATTATACCATTTCACTATCGAAATATATACTTTCCAATAATTAAGATAAGTTCATGAATTGCATTCAAAGATATGTTTAAAAAAATGTATCTAATAACTTTTGACATTTCAGTCAATACAAGAGTCTTTAAACCTAGAAGAAGATTTTAGAAGATTTTGGAAGAAGATTATTGCTTCAATATATGAATAGACATAACAGGAATGGAATACGTATTTTAAAATAAATTTCCTCTAATATTGCTGAGACCATCAAAATATGGGTTTTAGTTCTGTTTCGATGTGCATCTGAACTCTTATTAGTATCTTCCCAAATTGAAGTTATTTTCATAAAAGTTTCCTTAAATAACAGATTTGTCCCGTGAGATTTGCGGCATTAGTACTTGTTTACCTTTGCGGGGGTCTAATTGGGAAAATGCTAAATTCGCTGAAGTCAATAAGAACAACTGCAATAAATTCCTGTCCGATTTACTCCGTTGAAAGGTTAGCCGGAGACCACATCAATGAGTTCTTAACGTAACGTAACGCAACACAATAAGCATTTCATTTTATAACTCGAATGAATTTCAGTGTTTATTAGTTTGCAGCAAATGTGCATAAAATATACAAACATGGACAAATGTTTTGCAGAAGTTTTGCGTTAATCGCACGATTGATTTCCAACAAAAGAGGATTTATGGTTTGTCGTAAAATATAATCAGTAAAATAACTATAAAATTTATACACGCGAGATGAAGCAGAAAAATTAAAAGTAATGCTCGCTAGGATGCGTTTCTACGATGAAAACGTGGCACTGCATCCAATGTTGCACGGCATGCAGCCGGATTCAATTGATGATCTGGAGCTTACTGCTTTGAAGCGCTGATAAGAAGGTGCAAATATTGTGGTGTAGGCCGCTTAGGCTGCAGACAGTACGAGTGCAAGGGGATTTAGCAAATTTAATGCACTCACTAAATTATGTGGTGCACGGCAATGCATTGCACAAAACTGTATTCGAGCAGTTTGTCGCCATCACTCATAATGTTCGGAACCGTTTGGATTGAATTTACATGCATTAACCTCATTCAGAGATTGGCTTTAGCGGTCACTTGTTAAAAAAGTATCTCACTAGCGTAACACTCAATATTTGACGTCTTGCTTCATGAGTGTTGAAAGTCCATTGCATGATCGTTAAACTGTGAGCTTTCAATTTGGGCTGTGAGAAATTTTTTTATTGGTGTTACTTGTACGGAATGACGGCTGAGTCGTTCGATTTTCTATAAATCAAAATAAAATTTGTTGGCGCCAAGTTCACTCGCTCAAACTTATTAAAAATAATTTTTCATTTAAATTCTTATGTCCTATGACAAGAATTTTATTTTGAATAGAATAAATTTGTTTCAATAAGCAAATGAATTCTGTGCTCTATACTGTCAAATATTCGTTATCAGTACTATTTCGAAGAATCTGTGTTTTTGTAGTTCACTAAATTGTCAAGAAGGCAAATCTATCCCCTAATCTACTGGAATTGACACATAATTTTTTGTACAGCTAGTGATATTAGTCATGTAGTAGGTTTATGGTATTTAGAGGTCACTGCATTTTAGATAATCATGCTAGAAGATTAAATCTTCCTTTCAATCATACCTGCCGCAGTAGTGGAGAGGATTATGAAAGTGCCTACCATCTACTTTGTTTATGTCCAGCACATTCGCCGCGCCGTCTTACCAATTTAGGGGCTTATTTCATTAAGGATCTAGGCGAACTGCAAGACCTAACTCTTGAATAGCACTATCAGCTTCATTAAAGGTTTTAAGTGATTCAAACACCTGAGTTTTAAATCATACGGTAACATAATGGGCCTAAGTGGATCCCTTAGGATCGACCATAAAGCCTAAACCTTGTGTTAAAGATTGTATGAAGTCTGTGGAACATTATGTTACTCTTTGCGTGGGAATGTATAAAGTCAACGCAATTTTCAGAACATCAAATCCTACTTTTTGTTGTTTATTTACAAAAGCAACAATTTAAATTGGTGTGCTTAGAATTAACGCATAAACAACAGCTACATAAATTTGCTTAACTTTCATGAATTATTGCTTATATTTTTCAGTAACTTACTTACTTACTTAGTTGACCATTACAGGAGTGAGTTTTACTTGGACTCGGACGTGATCACTTCCTTGGCTACGTTTAGCAGCCCCCGGCAGCTAGCCGAATCAGTGGTTGTGGCACACTAGCTTTAGCTTTTCATAAAAAATTCAATAAATTTGAACTACTGATGAGGAGCATTTAAACACTGAAAAATTGTAAACAGAATTTTTAATGGATCATGTACATTTCACTTAGATCAAGTTGAATAGTTATGTTTATATAAAAATAGTAAGCAGTTAAATATTTTTTTCTTATGGAATGGAAATAAATAATATAAATAATATATTCGTATAATAAATATAACTTCCAATAAGTTCCAATATTAAATTTTTAGTTTTTTTGTTTTTGCAATAAGTGGGAGTGTATTGAAACCCATAAAGCGAAACTTGAATCCAGTAGAATCACCTTTGACAATGTATTGTAAGCAAGATCGCGGGCTCCCAAGGACCAGTGTGTGTAGTCACATTTAAGTAGTCAAGGACAGAATGATGGACTGTCATTTATCTATATAAATTCAACTAAGGTAGAAAACAAGAAAACAACACAATAAGTAACCAGTAATCTCGTAAGTGCGTCATACCTATGCATTATTTTATAGGTGCATGCTTGAAAAACTGTTTTATAATTCTTTGAATTTTCCCATATGTTTATCGGCGGTTGTCGCTTTACGAGTTTTATTTTTGCTTTTTGAACTACTTTTTTAAGTGGTCCATAATAGGTCTGTTCTTATTAATTCTACTAGTGGAGCGTTTAAGTTTTTTGTAATAATAACATAATATTATGTATATTCCAGAATATAATTATTTAATATTTAATATTTGAAAAATAGAATAAATTCCTATATTAATAAATAAATGAACAGTCTTAAGTAAATAATAATAAATAAGTGTTAACATAAGTTAACGAAAATTATAAAATAATAATTTTCCAAAAAACCATTAATCATCTGATAATATGTTTAAGTTGCATGTAACTTAAAGTATCTGTTCATTATGTAGTTTTTTTCTTTTTTGACACCTGGCTGAAGAATGGGCATTAAATTTTTTTTATCTGTTAAAATTTCCTCCATAATTTACATTAACCACAATTTCAGTTTTTTCTGCTCGTGAATCTAATAAATAATTTTGTTTTGTAATTTTCGAATATTTAAAACACAATTTTATTAGCATTTATTAACAGAAATAAACAAGTCGTAAAAACGTTTGTTTATTATATTTTTCATTTCGTGGCAATTAAAACAAATGAGGTGCCGACTGGAGTGTGAAGGTGTTGCGTTCCTCAGTACGAAGAGAAGAGAAGCACATCATCATCTATCTAAGCGCCATGCCCGTCTATCGTAAAACGGTTAAAATAGAAAAATAAACAAATAAATTCCAAAACACTAAAACGGACATTTAGTGCAATACTAACAACCCGAAAACGTAGCTGTTCAACGCTTATAGACGTACTCGCCCGTTCCGCATGCCCCGGGCTGTAGCAAAACTATATAATAATAAAATAAAATTTGTCAGGACCTCACATGAATTTGACTTTTTTATTTTTTTTCTAAACAAAATAAATTTCCAAACTTGCGGTCAGAAACAAATGCAAACGCGTCTCACTGATTTTACGTTTTCACACTTTTCACAATATTTCACATGAGTTCTTCCACAGTAGAAATATTAATGCGCCGAGACTAATGCAAACAATTTAAATTGTGAAAATTATATATTTACTTGTACTATATGCCAGTGCAGTGGATATAAGGGTACGCAGCCCAGATGCCCCCGCGATCACACTGTGATAAACATTTGAAGTAGTCAAGGAAGTTTCCAAGTTTCTTTATAGTTCTCCAGACGTTGGACAACTACAAGTGTAAGTTTCAATAAAGGAAGCTGGATTTTTTTTTGCTCCATCATCCGTTCTTTAACATTTGTTACCATTATTATCTGTTAGATACGGGTATCTCACTGAACCTTAAACATTGTGATATTCCTATTAGTGAAAATTGCTTTACTTTTTCCAAATTTAGTCTTAATTGGGTTATTCATTTTGTGGTTCCAGATATATATGTTAAAATAATCCTTAAATTTATATATTGTTTTGATTTTGTCATTTGGTGCGAAATACAACCTTATTAAAGTATTCCAGAAATTTACTAAATAATTTTGAATGACTTATCGTTGATAATGGCAATATGTCGACAATAGTGTTTGTGACACACACTTTCTTTGTGTGACTCTTCTTAAATAGGTCTCCACAGGTAAGTAACGTTTCTTTTGAAACATAATCAAAACAGGAAATGCTAAATGACTTGTTACTTGTGGCACCGCGCTTCCTGCTGAAACTATAAACAAACCATATCCATAACTTCAAATTCATGCTAAAATAAATTGTTATATATGCAGTTTTTATTTTGAAAAAGATACTAGTCTATCCCGTCTAAATGTCAAACCATCCCGTAACATCCAATTACTGTATGTTACAATTATATTATAGAATACAATGGTCTCTCGACTGTTAAATGGGAGTTTGTAAGTTTTCATTATCACAGATTCACCAATATTGAGTGTTGTTATATCCACTGATTGAAAAATTAAAATTAGAGAATTAGATGACAAAAAAAGTTATCCAAACGCTACTGTTCGACTATCTAATCAGCGTATATTCTACGTATTACATGGCCAGCTGGTCTCAGTACTTGTGTTAACTAAATTTTTCAAGAATAACTATTCAAGTCTTAATGTAAAATATGTCATATTGTATTGTAAAATTAACTCCAATATTGTGCGCCTTGAGTAATTAATGAACCTAGTTCATCTGCTACTCTAAATATGACCAGTTTGACAAAAGCAATGCTTAGCCCTAGAATATCTACTACAGGTTCAATTCCAACAAATTTCTTGGCGGTATTGCCAGCGGGAATTACGGATTATTATGTCCAGAATAATCAATTTATAGTGGATGTCGTTTATCTACTACAGAATCACTAATTTTCTGACAATATCCAAAGAAGAACCGAATTACACAATCTATACTTTAAATTTTTTGTCCACTGATTGTATCCTCAGTATTTAGCTTATAATGATTGCAGCTTGTTTGCAACCCTAAAAAGGTATCTCAAATTTTGTCTGTGCGTCTGTGCAAATTAAATCCTATTTGAAAGCTAAAGGATTTGGTATCTTTATGAAATGTTATGAATTTTTTCTGTGTACTTTACTTACAATAATACTTTCAGTAGAATAGAGTAAGTAATTCAATGCATACCATCTATAAAACATTTTATGAACTGTTTCAATGTACTTTTTATACGATAATACTTATGCTGAAATTCCACAAGTAATCCAGGATTGGTAGTATATAAGTCCTATGAGTTTTTTGAATGAAATCGTATGAACTTTTTGAGTGATGCAATTTTTTAGTGCACTTTATATACGATAATATTTGTTCTAGCACTTCGCAAGTGATCTAAGATTTACTATCTATATGAAATCCTGTAATCATTTGTGATTTATATAGGCACATTAAAAATACAGAATGCCAATTTACACAAAAAAAATTGTTCTTGGATGAAATCCAAGAACATTTCAGGTGCAGTTTGTATAATAATTGTGCTAGAAATCCGCAAATGCTCTACGATTTACAATCTTTATGATATCTTATGTACTTTTTGTGTGAAATCCTATGAAATATTTGAGTGATGAACTTTTCGAATGTATTTTATATACGTTAATTCTGGACTTAAATCTTGCACTCGGGGTTCGCAGGAGATCTAGTCGCTGACCTAAAATTGTGTGATTATGTATGATGTATATGTTATGCTATAATTATAGTAGTCGTTTACTTTTTTAATTTTGTTACAAAATAAACTATGAAGTGAGACTCTAATAAAAATTTAATTACAAGAGCCCCTTTGATAAGTTTTTAATGGTACACCATGCTTCTTTAGCTGCTGAGAGTTATTTAGGCGAGCAATATTGTAGCGGCACGCTTTACAAATCATTTTTAATTAAATCAGCAATAATAAAACAAAACATTTTTATTGCATTCGTCAGTTTTACGGTGTGTTACGCACAAACGCACGAACGGATAAACGCATAAACGCACAAGCGCACGCAGCACTTTTTCTTATAATAACTCAAAATTGAATAGGACTAATTTTATCGTCGTCATCAAATCATTCATCATTTGAGCGAAGCCATCACACAACCATGCTATGCTTTAGCTTACGCGGTTGTGTATAGTTGCAATGCCTGCTATACACGGTATAGCACAGCTAAGTAATGTTGCCACCCAGCGTGGGTGCGCATGTAATTATTGTTATTTTTGCCATTAAAAACATAAAGGCACAAATAAACAAATATAATCTCTAGCCTAATAAACGTTTAAACGCAACATTTTCAATGAAGATGTTTCATAAACATGCATCGAACGAGCAATTCATACTCCATTCATATTCTAAACATTCAACAATATCCCTTTGGCAACCGAGCAGCCGAGCAGCCATCTCCCACCACCCGAACTCTTTAATAAATACAAGTACGAGTATAACCAACTTACAACTAATCTTTTTGTGTAAGTGTATGTGGTTGTGCGTTTGTTTATAAACATCTTTGTTGCTTTTCTTCGGCTGATATGCGTGCTGTGATACACGAAGAATCAAAGATTACTCAAATCATAAAAATTATTTGTATTTTTATTGTCATCGCAGCACTTGTTTTTAGTTTTTCTTTTTTTTTTTGCTTTTGCTTTTGTTTTCATTTTGTTTCACTCTCATTACCACTGATTTTATTATTATGATATTTGTTTTTGTTGTTATTAATACAAATGTTTTGTTGTATTGTTTTATTGCATTTAAATGTTTATAACGATCCGTTTCATTTATGGACACATGTATGTTTGTGTTGCCAACAGATTTTTGATAGAATTTTATTGTTATTTTGTTTATGTTGTGTGTTTAGACACAATAAATGCGAATCTTTAGATGCGAAGTCAATGTTAGTGATTCAATTAAATTTAATTGAATTTTTGTTATGTTTATTATCATTTCGATGAAAATAAATTGATTAAATAAATTTTATATGCTGCAAAGTTAATTATCGATAAAGGCAAAGACGAAAGCATAAAAACTGTTGGCGTTGTCAAAAATAATTTCAAAAAAGTTTATGTATTTTGTTGCATAAAAATAAATTTATTATATTTAAAAAAAATATTTAGGTCAATAGCTATATTTAGATTTTTTAAGCTCATGATAATAAAAAAAAGTATAAACTATAAGTTTTGTATAAAAGTAACTGTATGGTCACGATGTCCTACAGGTTCCCATAACACTAACCTTTATTATGGTATTATGCCTTAAACGATATATATATAGTTGAGTTCCTGTACCTAAATAAAATCTCTTTCTAATTAATCAGGGTCTGGAACATCCATTGCAATTGTAGCAAACATATTTTCGTAAAACGTTCGCCACTGGATGTTTGTACATCTAATTGAGTGTATGCCCTACTTATGTGGTGGACTGCTGTGAAAACTCAATATAATTTAGAAAATCCACAGCATAATTCGGATTAGCCGGTAGGATCGTTCTTAGAAATTCACAACACTTACATTGGATTATTTCAATCCATAGTTATGCTTTGAAACAACCTTTTAGACTGTATTTCCGTCAAGAAACGAATGGAAAACCAGAAACTGCCTAGCAAACTAGAAAGTATCAAAATTTACAAATGATTTGAAAATAGACTGTGGGGCAGAAGCAGAAATTTTATTCCTCGACTTTCTTAGGCTACTTAATGCGGCCACAGTTTTTCAGCCTAAATGTTTTTTGCGATTAGGAAAGCATGTTGGCTACTTATAAATCACAACAAGAACTGAAATAGTGCAGTTATTTTTATTGATAGTCAGATAATTAAGCCTTTCAAGCCTTCATCAGAAAATCAAAGAATATAGATAACTAAAGACTATAAATAAGCAATTGACAAGCTAAACCAGTTAGATGACACCACTCTTTTCTGGGATCCTAAACATAGGCACATTAAAAATATAGAATGTCAAGTTCACAAAAAAAATAAATAAATTGGGAAGTTAAGTGTTAAACATAAGATGTATAAGCTGTCAGTTTTGCTTGATATATGTCAATGAAACAATGCTATAAAAGCAGAACCACGAAATTATTAATCCTTTCTAAAATCATAAAATTTTTTATGGTTATTTTTACAACTCAAAATTTTAGCAAATTAGCCAAATAATGTTATGATGTGCTTCAAATTTGGGCCACTTTTTTGAATATATTTTGAAGTTGCTAAAATAGTAGTAAGCGATAGTAGTAAGTGCAAATATTCGTAACAAATATTAAGTTGTCGAAAAATAATATTATTGCAAAACGAAAAGTGCCATATTGTACTTAAAAACTGCTATAATAATATTTAAAAACCTATTTTGAAGAATATACTACTGCCCACTTTGCTTACTGGTGCGGAGTCTTCAGTACAAAATATGTGCGTATGACAAAATATGTCACCCATAAATTTTTAAAATATTTTTAAAATTGTAAAAAACAAACTTCGCACCGATCTAGCTGTCAAACCAATTGTCATTATTAGTCAAAATTAAATCATTTGACATTCCATTGTCTTGTTAATAAGCGTACGAAGGCATTTTGATTTTTGTGTTGTAGAAAAGAAGTTGTATATGATGGAGTTCAAATGTAATAGTGTGATTGCTTTATATTTGGCTGGAAAAGCACAAGTAGCTATCGGTCGAGCCCTCTAACACCTAAGTGTGAACAAAGCATATCATAACTCGATACCATGATACTGGTAGCGTTGCCCGACACCCAAGAACTGGATTAGAAATGATTCGAATGGCCACCAGAAAACAGGCGCCAGTGATGGTGAAGGTGTGGGGTGCCATAACGGCCGATGGTCGCTCTCCTTGGGTAAAAATAAACGCCCAGATTTATCGGGATATTATTTTAGAGGGTGCACTAAAGCCTTGGAAAGATGAGCATTTTGATCGCAGGCATTGTACATACCAGCAGGACTCAGCACCGTCGCATAAAGCACGCTTCAATCAAGAATAGTTTAAATATTCCGTTATTCCATCAACAAAGTGACCTGATATAATACCTGATATAAATCCTTTAGATTTCTCGGTCTGGGGTATTTCAAAAAGTAATGTTGTCACTAAAACATACCAAAATTTCGATTGTCTGAAGCAAGCGCTAAGCCGAGAATGGGTCAACATACCGTTAAGCCATTTGCGGGCAGCGTGGAATAGCTTCATTGGCCGTTTGAAGGCTATTTAAATTTCTTTAAAGTTAAAGCCAAAAAAAGAAAGAAAGAAAATAGAGCGTTTTCCTTTATTGCAATTTTCGTCAGCCACTCTGTATAAATCATTTATAAAAAACAAATTTTAAACAAAAATTAATCCTTAATTAAGTCCCATTGCGCTTTATTCTGCTATTAAAAAAATAGTAAATGGTTTTTCTTCTCATAGATTGCAGTTAAGAAATCTTATCTATGCAATGTTAACATTTAAACTAAATAATAAATAAGAAGTTTGTTAACCTGACTCCTGATATCCTATACTCTGTAGAAGTTAGAACCAAAAGTTTTTCTACTTTTGAACTTTTCTACAGTTTCTTGAAATATTGGTACTTTTATGCATTAGGTTCTTGCATTATTTCTCAAAATATGTTGAGTAATAAAAAATAAGAAATGCAAAACATTTTGCAATGAAACCGAGCAGAGCACATAGGTTATCTTATTTCAACGTCATTCCAGCTCACATACTGTGTCCTTTCAAAACGATATGTACAATTTTGCCTTATTGCTACTGTTCATCCTCTGATGCGAGCAGGAAGTGCACAATACACTTGAGTATAAAAACTTTCTAATCTAAGTTATTAAATTTTCTTTTGCCAAACTAATCTCAGACAAATGATAGAATCAGAGGAATCAATATAATTTTGCATATAAATTGAATGAATCCTTTATGTGAACAGGAATAGCTCGCAAAGCATTGTTAATACGTAATCTCAATGCACTTTAAATAACTTTTTTGAGTTCTGAAATTACGACAAAGTACAGCTTTAATATTGACTTAAACATACCGACATGACCGACTTCATGAGCAGACATTTTCAAACTCGAAGCTTTTAAAAAGTTTGCATTTTAATGAAATTAGTAATGTCAAAAATATTATGAATATACTCGTATCTTAGATTTATTTTAAACACAATATTATTATCGTCCTGTGTGATTTACGGACCTATTCTGTGCACTTTATAAACTTGTCAAACATTGACACTTGTCAAAATTGACTGCTGTAAAGGTTTTGGTATTCTGTGATTCTGTGACAGAAATAAAAAGCTCTCTTCCTCGTTAGTTGTCAATACTACAAATGCTGTTGACAACTATAAAAATATGCTCTTTTTAAGCATTTTTTATTATTTGCATGCATGATAAATATTCTTAACTAAAATATACGCTCTTTACAAGCATATTTTTTATTGTAATTTGAATGCATGAAAAATGCTTTTGGCAACTTGAAATATGTGCTCTTTACAAGCATTTTTTACGAACAGTTACGAAGAATTATGAACAGTTTTCTATACAAAACGCTTTACACTATAGTGTGGTGAGAGCACTAGGTACTTGAGCTTTGAAATTTGTCAAAATGTGTCCAGAATACCAAAAAGCTTTCTCCTTTATAAAAATCAAAAATTTTATTAAAGTATTTGACAAATCTGTCAAGTGCACAGAATAGGTCCGTTACCTATTTATAACGGACCTATTCCTATTTTGTTTTTAATTTTCTTGAGTTTGAGGTATGGCATTTAAGTTTCCATCTCCATCTTTATAAAACTTAGCTAACACAAGAACTTTAATTACAATAGAAAAACCAAATTTAGTGAATGTCACCATATACAAAAGTAACATGCCATGATGCTTAATATCAGAGCCTCTTTGCACTGTAGACTTTAGCATGGAGAATGACGAAAATGAATCATCATCACCCTGCTTTCGCAAGACGTAGACTTTCTTACCTGAGTCTCACTTTTTCAATTCGATAAGAGAGCTAAATTCTATTTATCTAGCTGGTGTCAATGGCTTTATATCCAGTACTAAATGGTTATAGTAACATATGTCAAGTTCTTAAGGTTGTCACAGTGGACCTTATGGTCTAACCTAACCTAACACCTTTTGCATTGTCTGGAATGTGAACTGGATAGGGCAGTACTTTTTTGAAATTACGAAGGTTTGGCACAAATTGTTGATTCTTACAACTGCAACCAATTATTTTCGGTGTGAAATTGAAGATATGTATGGTATGTAAAAGATGTGTGGTTTCAATATGACGGTGCCACAAATAACAAGTCATATAATCGCTTTACTTTAGCTATGTCTCCCGAGAAACTTCACAAACCTAAAATTTTTCGGTTTAGTGATAGGAATAAAACACCTATATTACTGGACATTATTTGTAGGGTTGCACAAAGAATCATGTTTATCAGGACAATCCTCAATCTTTTGATGCTTTGAAAATGACCATCGGTTAAGTTATGGCTGGTATATTGTCAGTTATAAACCGACAAATCATAGAAAATTACTTAGTACATTAACAATAACAATAATATAATAATGTAATTCACATCAAATAATAGGGTTAGAAAATATACAATATTGAAATAATCGTTTTTTTAAAGTTTCATTCAAAAGTGGATTTTATCTAGATTTGTTTTTTGGAGCCACAAAATGGTTAACCTAGTACAGCTCGTCAGCGCAATTGTAATATTTTAATATGATATTGTAATATTTTAGCGACTGTGAAGCGATTGTATCGTATTCTGAGCAGGTCATGCTATTAAATGCACCAAATTTGAATTGATTGGGGAGAAAATGTCTTCCTTAAAATTTTATATGCCCGCCTTGGAATAATATTACTCTTAATTTTTAAAGATAATTATGGCGACAGAAAACATGAGTCTTAATAGAATTATTCTAAATGTTTTAATAGAGAAGTATTTTGAACAATAGCGAATTACAACAAGAAAATTTGTTGCAGATCAGACGAAGAATTACATTTGCTAACATGGTTTACGATACTATGGACTCAGTAGACACGGTATGTAAAGCTAACTTTCGTCCAGAGGAACTAACGCCCTATAGGTTATTTATCATACCTGTGCTTTTGAATTGTAGATAAGCATAGATGCTATCACAAAATGATATAACATCACTGAGAATGTGCGAATAAAACTTGTTTGGTCTTTTAAGAATAGGCAACGGCTATGAATGATGACTGAACTCTAGGGAAGGTGACTGAACTCTGATGTTCAAATCAAAGGAAGAATATGTATTGCAAAAGAAAACTGTATTGCAGGAGAACTATCCCCGTTACATTTATGAGACTGAAGAGTTCTCACGCAACACAGTTGTCTGTAGAGTAGTGCTGCATGAACCCAAGATTCAATAATGGCTACTTATTGTCAAATAACTAAGTCGGTAAGTAAATTAAAAACATTTATAATAAGTGCGTGCGTTATAAATTCAAAATATGTAAAAATTGTCCAATACAGAAAAAATACTTTTATTTTGTTTCTTTTAAATTAACTCAGTTGCCATATATATATTGAAAAAATTGACAAACTGAAAGAAATTTGTTTAACAGAAAATATAGGGTTATATATACAATCTCTTCAAATCAGATAAAACTTTTTTAAGCTAAAATTATACAAAAATTGAAATGGCTCTCATAAGAGCTGCAATTCCGAAAGAAGGATTGGAGCGTTACGAGAAGTATACTTTGTGTAAAACATTTATCGGAGTACTTCATCCAACATTCATCTTTTATTAGGTATAGGCCAGAGAACTTGACATTCTTCGAGCAGCTGATAAGGGAGCAAACTGGGAATAAATATTGCTTCAAGCTTAACATGCATGTACTGCGTATGTATAATGCATACCCAAAACTGATCAACTTGGAACTTACAAGAATCGTATTACTAAGAGCATTGACTAAGCTCCCATATAAACACTTTGTTTCGGCTAAAAAGTATCTTATCTGGCCTCAATTCATAGATGATGGAATCAGGGTGATAATTGATTTGGCAAATTTCTTAGAACAGGAAGAATACGCAAAATTCTGGGTACATTGTAAACAGAATGTGTCAGTGATTTCCATGGTCGAAGGATTTGAAGAAGTCATTAGAAAATACATCTGTTTTATGGTTGGGGCAAACCGCAGAACAATTCTTTGCAGTCAACTCATAGTGAAATTGAATATTGATGAAGGTGTGGATTGTTATTTTTATTATGTCTACTTATTTTAAATTTTGATTATTTTTCTAGAGAACTTAGAGAAGTACGTCAGTCAGTTTGGTTGGACGATTAATGGAAGAGAAGTGAAAGTGTTTCCGTTAATGCTTAACGATGCGAAGTTCTACAATGTCATTCGTGGAGTAAAGCCTGACCTTTAAAAGTTGTTATTATATTCACTGACATATACTAATACTTTGAAATGTTTTGATATGGGCATTTATGTTCTAGTGATGTATATGCTTTCTGAATAATGAAGATTTCCTTCTTTACTATAACTTTACTACATTAAATAAAATTGCCGTATTGGTTAAATGACTTGTATTTAAATATCTTATTGTGATATAAAAGGATCTTGTCTATATTTGATGAGAGATTTCTATTATAATATTAAAATTATATACGAATAACGGAAATATTAACGTTTAAATGATTTTAAAAAATCAAACTCTACTAAAAAATCAAACTATACTACTGCAATAAAAGGATCAATTTGATCTTTTTAAATTTAATTTAATTGTCCATCGACATTTGAAACCTAGACCTATGGAGTCTATATTAAATAGGACAAATGTTTATCAATAGAAAAATCAGGTTTTCCAAACATTCTGCTCATCTGATTTAGCTAAGGGTGACTCCGGGATATTCCCTAAATTTAAGAAACCGTTCGGCAATACCGACTTTACAAGATGAAGTAGATAAGACCGTGTATTAAAATTTCGCTGACTACACAATACGGTTTCGAGTATTGCCAAGTACTTATCACCAGTCCTAGGAAATATTCTAGTTCTTTAATTAGTTTGTAGTCCGTATATAACTTGCTTGGACTGCAAGTGCCAGGCTTAGAGCTTGTGTCTGTCAAATTAGAAAGGATGACTAATCGTGTTTTTCCACTAGCAGCCAAGGCTGCATAAACTTTTAATGCTTAAATTCCAAGTTTTTTGTCAGTTTTTTATTTTTTTAGTGAGACTAACCTTTGCTTTGCCAAATTTTAATAAATTAACTCAACTTTTTGTTGTTGCCTTTTCATTACTATGCTTACGTTGAAACATGGAACTGAATTATTATATAAATAATAATAATAATCATAAAATAAAAATAAAATGAAACTAATTAATTATCGCGGCACATTCGACAAAAAAATCCTACCTTATGAATTATATATCATTGTTTGAAATAATCAATGTAATTTTTTGGTTATTCGCTACTTAGATATATTTGTCATACCAAGAATCTTCTCCTTGTATAATGTGTTGGTATTTTAAGAATAAAATTGGATTTATTCGTATATTAATCATGTTTTTCTAAAACAATTTAAAATAAAAATAATTCAAAATATCAACATAAATGCAAACAAAAAAAATATTGATATAAAAGAGCATCCAAATTAACTTGTCTTATAGTTTATTTAAAATTGGCCACGATTTTTGTGAAAACAATGAAATCAGCAACACTTAATCTGCAACTGATGCAGCGTAATGAGCTCTCAAAATATATCTTACTTAAGTCAGTATCTTCTGCGGAAAGCAAGATGAAAACGACGCAAGCTTCACATACATATATATGCATAGGCTCGCTCAGATGGCGCAATTTGGGTCGCAGGACCCCTCATCACTCGTATATGCTGATATGCAAATATGGTAAATTTTAGAAGGATCGTTAGGTTACTCATTGCAAGGAACCTTAAACCTTGAGTTGGCAATACTAAAGCTACTATGTTACGCAATTTTTGTGTAGAATCCGAAATGTAACTTTGTGAATCATCTTGCACTCGTGCACAGCAGAGATCACAGCAGAGACAGACATCCACAGCACGCATAGTACGAACAGGCGGTGAATACCAGTGCTTGGTTTAAGCGAATCTTATTGCAGTTAATTAGATGAGTTGCGAAGCAAGCCAACATAGGAACTATAGTACTTAGTTACATGCTATGTGCAGGGATCATCTGATTTTACTCCATGGTTGAACAAAAATTTTACTTGCCGTCATTGCTGCACAAACTTGCGCATGAAGACAAATCCCTGCTTTCATCTCCATAATCCACAGAGATTTAACGATCTTCGTTTTCGATTCAAACAATAATGTGCAATATCTTGATTACAATGTGTTGTGGTATGCATAACATGAGCGAGGGCAAATCTAAATAGCTGATGACTTTTAATGACATTTTTCGCATACCACAGATGCCAATTGGAAATCTTTCATCTTGTTAAA
>NC_051848.1:43289281-43297636 GCF_002237135.1 Teleopsis dalmanni
GTCATCGCAGTCGTCTCGCTAGATTAAGGTGTGACCGAAATGTGCTGCTGATGTCGTACTCTTATTTGTTGCTGGAGTAGTGAGTGACTACTTCAAATCCATGCGCTGCAATGTCTAAGCTATGGTAAACGTTTTTTAATTGTGTTGGCGGTTTGTTCCACCGCGCTCTGCATGCATCCATGAACGAGCAAAATGCTTTCGCCTGTTCTTGTTCCAAATTTTCGCTTTGGTAATGCTTTTCCAATTAATTTTGATTTTTGTGTTAATATTGTTGGGTCTGACTTTTATCGGTAATAATCTTAAAGTTACGAACATTTCGTATTTTCTTGATTTGTTTTTGATGGGTCAGTGTTACTCGTTGTCAGATTTCACTCCTGGCAGATTTTGTGTTATTGGTTTTGGTTGGGTGTGTGGCCTTCAAAAGTCAATTGTCAGGTTGGAATCGATTTTGCTTAGGTTTATGTGGTCAAACATAGTAAACTTTGTATGCAATACTTAAGCCAATGAAATGGTCTATTATTCTTACTTTCAAAGAAATAAAAACGTTTTTATGGTTGGCAATATTTAATGCTCGCTAAGTGGGTTAAGTTCTTTAAAAATCAATTAATGGCTACAAATGTTTACATCAAGATTTTAAATTTAAAGCACTCTAAGCTATTGAAATGTTTTTGATGTAAACTAATTACTAACTAAGGAAATTTCTTCATCAAAAATCCAAATTTATTATTTCGAAAAATTCTTCATTAGTGAATGAACATATTAACTAATGGATATACAGGAAAATGAAACAATTTTTCATATCTTAATCTTTCAAGTTCTTATTAAGTTTATTCGAATTTATTTTATATTAAATACGAAGTAAATCCAGTTATTTCACTTATTTTAGAGTTTTGAGTACTCCATCTTGCTGATGTATATAACTTAATATAAATAAAAGTCTAAATGTCAACTAACAGCACTAAATGTAAAGAAAAAAACACCCAAAATATCAGTTAATAATATTAAAATACATAAAAATTAGAACAAAACATAATATAAGAATAAATCACTAATTAACAGACAAATAATTTGTCATAAAAAGTTTGTGGGAGTCTCCTGTATAAACATTTTAAATACTAAGAAGTCGTACTTTCAATATTAATCAAGAACTTAATATTAATAAATTTATTATTAATATGAAATTAAGATTCATTATTAGTTTTCTTTTATAATATCAAAGAAATGTAGTTATTTATTATGGTATATTTTTTTTCAGTCTGGCTACTCTATGACTCCATGCAATTCTTTAATCACTTATAGAATGACTTCTACACAAAGAACAAAAGTTATTGTTTTTAGTTAATTTAATTTAAAGATCTTAATTTCATCAAATAAAACATATACGATTTTTATGTTTAAACCTTAATATGTATGACATGTGTGCAATATTTAAAATAGTACTTCTTAGCAAAATAAATTTGAATAACGTAATAAAAAAAAGTAATAAAAGTCAACATTTTGACCCAAAATTGACAACAACTCATTCGAGATTTTGTTTAGATGTTATTCAGTAACACTTAACCTTTTTCGACCACCATCGAGCAATATCAATGACACGATCAGTAATCTATTTTAATCTAAATATGGAAAATTAACATTTCAAATGTAGAAAAAAGCTTCAAACGTGTTGACTCTTTGACTTCTGTCCACATTTGCTAGCAACAAATCGTTGCAACAATACAACTCAGAGATACAGACCACAAAAGCCTGCAACCATTAAAAATTCCAATCACATGCAGAGACAGACATTAGTACAAGCCTTTGAATACAGATAAACAAAATAGAGTAAAACGTTTTGTTTGTCAATTCTGGAAATTCTTTAAGAGAATTTTATAGAAAATTCATTGGTCAAATAACAAGTCTATGAAGCTATGGAAAATTGTAAAATAGCATTTGCAGAGTTAATAAAATTCAAAATAGATCGGTAGCTACATGTACCTCTAAAACTGTGTAGCAGGGTTATACGGAAAGCAATTTTATACCTAAATTATATGAAGTAACTTACAAGTGTTTAATCCACTGCAGTCTGTGGCTCACATAATCCCGTGCTGTGATGGTCTGTTGATCAAGTCAGTGAATCAAAAATTCAATAAACATCGAAATTAAATTATGTTTAATGTTGTGATTTTTTGTTATGATTATGCGATTATTTTATTGTGTTTGATTTGCTTTGATTTTATTTTATTGTTTTATTTGCGGTTAAATATTTTCGCAATTGTGCCTCGACCACATCAGATGTGGATTGAAATTGGTATTCACGCGGTTTGGCTTGGCTTGTTCGAGCATTCTGGGCATTCTGGGCATTCTGGCACTGCCCTAAAATCTCAATTCTTTCAACAGATACAAAGCGTGTATCTCGTTGGATTGTTTAGTTTACTACAGCTATTCATAATGCAATGTTTGTTATTCTTCAGCTTCTCCAGCTCTTCTTACAGTTTGTATTGTGCTTCTGCTGTTGTTTTTGTTGTTTTGTTACCGCTGCAAACAATGACCGTTAAACCGAAATAGCGACCGCTAAACGTACTCAGGTATTCACATTGTGTTTAAGTCATTCCAAAAATGGACAATATGACTTTTTTTTGCAAAAGACCTGTGTTTTTTTTTTTTTAATTTTAAAGAAATGGTTTTTTATGAAAAATTAATTCCTTTTTCAATTGCTGCTATTTGTTGTGTTGTCTTGTTGTCTACAGCGTCTTTCAACATGAGGATAATCGCTGATTTATACGTCAACCATTTCAGCTTTATGCGAAAACGTCAATTTTACGCAATTTCTACTCCACAGAAAAGGAAATACGAATTTACTTGACGTGATTATTTAGCGATTAAATCTACGTCCGTCAATGATGTGAGCTCACTGTAGTATTCAAAATTTCGATTCCATAGATGAATTTTAAAATGCCAGTAGCGTTTTAAACAACTGAAAAATGAGAAATGTTCAGAAGTTCTTACTCACTTTTTTCATTTAAATAAAAAATATACAGCATTAGCAAATTGTGAACAAAATTAAATTAGCATTGAAATAACTCCAATACCTTAAGAAACTAGGAAACTGAGAAATTCGACTAAATAATGAAACAAATATAATTAAGTAGTTCAAAACTTGCACTGAATTCTCTCAAATTCCATTGACCAATGCTACGTTAGTACTAGGTTAGATTATGAAAATCCGACCACTTTTGTGTTTTCTTATCACAGTTGGTTTTCTCTAATCTCAATATTTTTCTATATACTTTAATAGATGATTTGTTTTTAACCCAACCACAGATAACACATAGACTTGTATATAACAACAATTTCTATCTGTTATAGATACACTGTAATAATCAAGAATTCGTTAATTATTCATTGAATATTTTGTTAATACGTTTACTCTCTAACTTATCTATCTGCAAAAATCATAGTCATTTACTTAGTCTAGTGTGTTCTAGGCTGTTACTTTTGTCGAGTGGCTATATTAACGTTAATTTTCTTATAAAATTTATTGGTAAATGTGTGATTATAGGCATTATCAATAGGCTGATATAAGCTACTCTAAAATGAATGTAAGACCGTTCCTTCAATGACTCCAAGCCGGGAATTCGCATAGCAACTTTCATTCATTCGCTTATGGTACGAAATTTTAGAGAATAGACATTTTTTTTTTTTGACTGTGTGAAATCTTAACAACCAATATTAGGAATTTCTATATAGCCTAACACTTTGGATAAGGTATTTTTATTTCTTTGATTTGTCTCCCAAATCCTAGTAAGTACTTTGGAAGTCTTACAATGTTCGAAGTTAAAATGGAGATTTTTGTAAGAATAAATTTAAATTATTATACTAATTCTCCTGCATTTATCTCTTAACAAAATTGTACTTATAAGATTAGGAAACATTTCAGAGATGCATACCCTTCATATAATTTCACAAGCATCAACCATGGCTAAACTACTCGTACTCTTATGTACGTATATGCGAATGTATAAGGCCAAAGACATGTTCAGTATAATGTATGCATGGGAGTTATATTTTATTTGCACATATTTTTATTTAAAATCCAAATATATTTCAAGCGTGCATCGTTTCACTGGATTCAGCTATTGTTCAGTGTTTTCCACGACCATTTAAAGCAACGATGCGTCAAAAAATAAAGAAAAATATCTTCTCCTT
Source organism: Teleopsis dalmanni (assembly GCF_002237135.1). Taxonomy (NCBI): domain Eukaryota; kingdom Metazoa; phylum Arthropoda; class Insecta; order Diptera; family Diopsidae; genus Teleopsis; species Teleopsis dalmanni. The sequence goes on from NC_051848.1 coordinate 43,293,470, forward strand.
TTTTCTTAATTCAGAGTTTCCGAGTTTGTATAAATTTGTAAAAGTAATTGCACGCATCCCACAAATAATGCTGTCGAGGACATACATTTATGTCGCTTCCATATTTGGCGTCTGACCACATCGGCGGTGCCATTGTTTATGCGCGATCATATATTACATGAAGCCTTAAATACTTCACAATCGTTTTATTACCGATAATGTTTTATTAAAGTTTTATATTTCAATAAAAATTTATTTGGGTATTATTTTATTTTTAGGCCTGTGCACCACGTTATGTGTTCCATACAATGACACCAATAAAATCGATGCGGTATGATCCAGTTGGTACGTGCTTCACATCCAGAAACTTTTCTCAATTTAATGAAATTTCACCTTGCCGCACAAGTAAGTATATATTAAATGCTTATACAGTATATTAAAGTTATAAACATAAATAATCACATTTTTTTTCGTATTGACTATGTAACATATAATAAATTTATTTATTTTTAGTTATATTCATATATTCTTTAAGCAACTCGTATTACCTTCCTGACATGACTATTATATTTATTATAATTAATAAAACTAACAATTTGAAAAAGAACAGGGAATCCTTTTAAATTCAATCAAAGACTGTCTGATTTTTAAAGGCAACTCAATACTTTCTTAGTGTCAAATGTCACAAAAAAAAAATCTGTGAAGAAAAAATAATTCATATGAACCATTGAACACCAATATTTCATTGGACACCCTCGGTATTCAATTTGGGTACCGCTTTGCACTGCTGAAGAGGTTGTGCTAAACGCAGCACAAAATCCACATAACAATTCAATTTTCTTTTCTAAAAAATGAATGTACATATTTATTCCATCTTACGATATGCCAGTAGCGGATTTAGAACCTAACGGTAAAATAGTATAGTGAATAAAAAATTGTTTCATTGTGTTCGTATATTTGATGCTACAATGTTTCATTAAAGTTTCGTCTATCGTTCTTTAAATACATTTTAAATAGAATTTTTTAAAGTAAAAAGTTTATATAAGCTTTGCAGAAAAAATAATAAAAATTCTATATATTTTAGTGAAACTGCTGCATGTATGAAGAATAATATATAGTATGCTATATACAATTCAGTCGAAATATACATTTTTCTACATTATATTCATGCTGTTTAGGCAGTATGCCTAAACTTTCATCTCACAACCCAAGTGTTTTTGCGCTATTCACAATTATCAGCCTTTGTTATTCCTTATAAACAACGAGTTTTTACGAAATCATGGACTAAACACTTTAAGTTAATTACTTGTTTTATAACTGAACATACATTTGCTGCTATCGCCTTTGAAAGTCAGGTGATTCTAATAGATTCCGTTTATTCAGAATGAAACCATGTCTTCTGTACTCGTGTTTAACTTTAATCAGGAGACCAGTATCTTTTGTTTAATAGGTAAATGTTGTAAAGTAAACTATCGTCCGTAAATTCAGAAGTTGTACAATAATATTTTCTTGACAAAATTCTTGATAACTGCGAATTATCCTTAGTCTTGGTTCGAGTTAAAATAAAAGACTTTCTGCAGAGATAATAAAATGCTTCCTTCCTTTATAAGAAATTTTTTTAAGCATAAATTATGCACAATTTTTATTAAAGATTGATATTCGCAGTTATTTGTTTTAGTTTTCTTTTACATATTGTTCAAATAACATTCAACTATTGTGAATAGAAACTTGAGCCATTGGTACTGTGAAGCATGCCTATAATGATTATAAGCGGTTCATTACGATAACGTTTGTTTATAATATTGAAAACATGTAGTGTAATATATGATATCGATATTGTTTTATATTTATAAACTTTGTTCTTAAATACATGTCAAGTAGATGTCCAGTAATTTTATTACTTCAAAGGCCTAATAATAAATCCGGCTATGTGGTCAAAAAGTTTTTAGTTCAAAAACTACAAGCTACAGAATTTTAAAATTCACCTATTTGAAGTTTAATAGATAGAATGTGTGGGATTCTAAATATAGAAGTAAAAATATACACTTTGTTTATATTTTGCCTAGACGTAAGCAGAAGCGAAGGCGTCCCCGAAACACATTTGGAAATATGTATATTTTTTTTATTTAAAAAGTATTTCAAACCTTTTGAGTTTGTGTATTACGCATCTGTCATGCACTTGTGAAACATAAATTTTCGAATTAAAAAAATCTGTAAAAAAGCAACATTTATAAATACTTTAAAAAAAAAATCCATTAAAATATTTTAGGCATGCTGCCACATAAAAATAAGTTTTGGGAATTGAACCTGGGTTCGGCTTTAAAAGCATTCTGCAGCACAATTAAACATAATAATAAAGCATTTACGAAATATTAAAAATCACTACAATAAACTGCATTTTGTAAGAAACCTGAAAAAAAGTTGAAACATCAATAGGAGATGCCCATACGCAGGTATATCAATACATTCCGACATTTCTTAAAGCAATAAATACCAACTTAACGCACAAAATACCGAAATATCGACAACGAGCCCAACAAATTATTACCTCTACTGCAGTCACCAAGAATTTTCATAAGAAACTAATTGTAATTCCAAACGGGGGCGATTTTATTATGGGAATTACTCTAACCTATAAAATAGCAGAAAAAGCACTAAAGCAGAAAACGCAGAGCAAAGCGAAATCAAAACGGTTCTGCACTACTCCAAACAAAAAATTAAAGACTAAAACAAAACCAATCACAAACTGGCCAACAAGCGTTCCGTCATCATGACCGAAGAACCCACCAAACACATGCGACATGAAGAAAATGCATTTGTCCATGCTATTCAGTCCACGCAATTCATTTCATTGGTTAGCCGCTCCTTGTCGTTGTAGTAGCTAATGTCGTTGATATTTTGGTTTTTGTGTTGCCGACCAAATCGAACACTTCAACGACAAATTGTTATCGTTCAATTTGATCCGGCGCACGATCTATCTTCAGCACTGCAGTTTTTGCCTTTTGTATCACATGGAAGGGAAGAACGCCTCAAGAGATATGTGCTGCGGAATTATTTTCTGCTTTCTTGCAAATGTGCAAATGTGCAAATGTGTCAAGCCGCAATGTTTTCTGTTATCCATATTTGTTCTTGCAGTTCTATATGGCATGAGACGCAGGATCTTATGTTCAAATTGAAGGACGTCTTTGTGGCAATTTGTAATTATTATTATTCTTTTGCTTTTTTATCGATTCTACGAACAATTATCTTAATTCCATTGAGAATAATTATCCTTATTTGGTGTTGTCAGTACATCAATAAATATGATTTAAGAATCTTTAAAAAATCATTGAAAAAACATTCTTTTTTGAGGAGTACATCACTTCATTTATTATAATCGCCTACCTTATATTGTTAGAAAATAAAATACAAATGTAAAAGGTTTAAAGGTTTAAAGGTTTAAAGAAACCGAGGAACAAATTTATTTTTTAAAAATTTAAAAAAAAGATTTCACACCTAACGAACGGATTTCTTGGTACAATATATAATAATATAAAAAATGTGTATAATAGATATCTAAACTAATACACAATACTTATATTATAAAAAATTTGAGAGAGTTTTTAAAATGAATATGCTCTGTTAGGACTTCAATTGTTAAAACAAATGAAATAAAAATGAATTATCAAATTCCAATATATGTATATATATATATGTATATACATATATCATATATGCACTACTAAACTTATATATAAATACCTTTTAGCTGTAAAAAGATTCCTTACTAAGTTTAATTTCTCATCGAGTAAATAAAAACTTTTTTGATACTTTACATTTTAGATAACTGGGGCTACCATAGGCAAGGTTCATGTCAAGCAGGGTTTAGTGCAGCTGCAAGTCAAGTAAGTAAACTATATTGAATTGACATATGTAACAAATACTGTACATATGTAGTACTTCATCTTTAATATTGGAAATATTTAAAATTATATATACATAGATTTTTAGTCCGTCCTTTTAGTGCAGTTAGCTGGCACTTTTTTATTTTATAGAAAATCTTATTTTATTCTTATTTTGTTCAGGTTTTTGTGCTGTTAGCTGACAGTCCGACTGTTAATTAATTTAATGTATATCTTTTATGCACTCTAGAAAACTGACTGTTTGCGAAAATGAGCACTCTAGTCAACGTGTTTTTCCTAGTTGATT
>NC_051848.1:43297736-43308540 GCF_002237135.1 Teleopsis dalmanni
GACATGATTTGACCATCTTTTTAATATTTTGCAGATAAATAAAATTTTGTTGTTTTTTTAAAGGAAGCGCAAAAAGCAATTGAAATTGTCAGCAACATTTTTTTTGACAACTTTATATACATATTTTTAAAAGCGTATGTATATAATATTAAATCCGTCACAGTGCGAGACATCCTATAGTACTAATACAAACTTAACTAAAATGAGAAGCAGCATCGATTTATTGATCCCTCTAGGTGCTTTAAATATTCAAAGTAGCTTCTGAACTAATCGGATGCAATCAAGCAAAGTCACTGTTTGTGGAGGTATTTAGATAAAAACTGTGGTTATTATGTTTTAATATTAATGGTTTAATTTTTTAATGGTTAAAATTAGCGTATTCTATTATGTAGCTTCAATATTAAGAAATATATTTAAGCGTATAAATAAAAAAAATTTATTATTATAAATAATAAATAAATTTGTTTGAAGGGTATTCAAACTTCGGCTAAGCCAAAGCAAACCTTTATATTTACAATATTTTAATTTACACAATTACACAATGACTAACTATTTACTCTTTTTTTTTTGCCGTAGAAATGATGGTGACTTTTGTATGCCCAACAGCAGAGAACTGTCAGCAATAATTTCGTCTGTTGCTGCAACGACATCACATTTAATGACAACAGTTGCAACTGGAATAACACATCCTACAACACAATTACCACATACTTCCATCAGCAACATAATTGTAACAAAAAACAAGTGCAACGACAAATCTTGCAGTAGCAATAATAACAGCAACAGCAAGAGCAATAGCAGTGGCATCGATAACAATGATGTTGTTAACAGCGGCAACAATGACAAAAAAAGCAACAATACTAACAACAGCAACAATAACAACATAAATGATAACAAGCTAAATGCAACAACACTGAATATTCCGGCAACAATTGAAGAACATCAACAAGAACAACAACAGCTAACACAGCAACAACTTAAATTGCTACGGCAAAGCACTAGCAGCGATGATGATTCCGCGATGCAATCATTTGAACGCCGTGATTCCAGCTCAAGCGGCTTTTATACACGTAGCGGCTGCAGCGCAACTATGGAAAGTGAATACAGTGCAATGGTGGCATCGGTCTATCAAAACGAAATGGCCAAGTAAGTACACCTCTCCTGAAAGGCACTCTTACCTTGTGAACGTATATTCAATTTTAGTTACATTTCTCCCCGCACTTATGAAACTTGTTTCTACCTGGGCCGTAGATAAATAAATTTTTATTTAAATAATTATTGTATAAATTTTTGAAGTGGTTCAATATTTTTGTGCAGTGGTGTAAAATATCTGTTCTGTAGATGCAATACAAACAGTAATAGTTATCTATTTGCTTGTAGAAGTTGTCGAATCAATCTTTATTAGTTTTATTAGCATAGTCCGTGCTAAACTAGACAATTTTAAATCTTTTTGAAAATACGTTAATCTCAAAATAATGCTAATGTTGACTTAACTTCTACAAACCGACTGGAATATGTACAATAACACTATTAGTCTCTGACAAAATTATAGTAAAACTATAACTACACAATCAAAAACAGAACAAAAATTCGGGGTCCCCTATAAAATCTTATGGAATCCTAAAGAAAAATTGAATTTTACATCAGAAAAGACAATAATAAATAAATACAATAATAAAAAAAACAATTACATACTTATCAACACTCGATCCGTGTTATTCAAAGGTCAATATATGTAATTTTAAAATACGTGTCTAGTTAATTTAAAAATTGTACATAGGGCTTTCAATAATAAATGTTTACAACGACAAATTCTCATCGTGTCAAAATAAATTATATTCTTTATATACTAAAAAACTGGAATGTGGAATTCTTATATATACAACATTATCCGAAGAGTCTGAGCATCATTATTAATAAGCAGAAACCTCATTAGAAAACACTGGTACCTAAATCCTAAACTCAGCCACTGGATATACACCTTAATTGCTACGCTTATTGTTACATATGAATCATTTATCTGCGAAAGCTACGAAAGCTGCAGAGACTAGCCAGCATAATGACAAGTGGAACGATGAAAACCACCCCCAACAGCAACCCGTGAGATTGCATTGGGGCTCCCCCCACTTCACCTACTTGTCAAAAAGGAAGCAATGACCCTAATAAATAGCCAAGCTATAGTTGACTAGTAATCAATTAACAAGATCACTCGATAACACTCCATTCCTTCTAGGGAAGGAAATGCAATGCGAGGAAGGACTAAATATCACCATACATGACATTTACTCACCTAAATTTAACTTCAACCAATAGTTCCTTGCACTAATACCAAACAGAAATGACTGGGAACGGAACATACCTCCACTTCTGGTAGTACTAATAAAAAAGCATCTTAAGCTATACTTATTCTATTTTACTTAACACTATAAATATGCAGCAATATGTAACAGTTCTTATAAAAATTCTCAAAAAAATTTAGGGAATTTTAAATGTGAACATGGTATTACTCTCGGTCTACGCTGGTTTTAATTTTGACAGTTTGTTAAATACCTCATTTTTCTGGTTTATCAAATTTTTAAAAGAAAGTTATAATTTTCTTGCTTCTTCGTCTCGCAAAAAATGACAGTAAAATTCGACAATATGCAGAAGTCTTTAAACATCTAGATCTAGAGTAAATATGCAGAAATGATTTTTATAAACTATAGTGTTCAAATTTTAAAAATAACAATTTACAACGATTAAGGTATTTTGTGTAGCTGTGGTTTATGCGTTAGTTCAAATTAATAACACAGTAAGTGTAAATATGTATATAAATAAGTATATAAATAAGTACATATAAATAAGTATATAATATAAATAAATTTAAATAAAGTTGTTAAATTCTAAATGTAAATAAAGTAAATTGAGTGCATATTTGATTAGTGTGTTAATATGCGAGTCCACGGTTCGAAATTGATAGAGTTCAATTTCTGACACTAATAGTAATAATTAATAATTATATATTAACAATTAAATTAATATATATTTTAAAGACCACTGATGATGCATTATTGGCGATATCAGAAACAGCTCTATAAGCAGCCGTAGTATTCACTTAAATAAACATTTGAAAAAACTTTTTAATTTTAAAAATTTTTCCCTCTCTTACAGATTTTTTGTGATGAGATAAATATAATTTTTAATTATAGTTTTTATTTATAATTTTTAATTTAAAAGCAGATATTTATCCTTACGTGAATTCTACTTTTATTTATATATATTATGTTTGTGTACCAACGTTCGAAAAGAAGAAAATATTTTCATTTTTCTAATATCTGTAATATTTTATATACAAACATCTTATACAAACATACTTCAACATCTTAGTTTTTATATGTAAGGACTTTCGAAAAAAAAAATATAGTTCATCGCCCTTTTATCTATATAGATCACTTTGTACGATCACACTAATCTTACTGAACTATTAAAAATGAAGGTTGAGTTACATATTATGTTGTATAAATTTGTTTATATACATACGTACATTTGAACATCCAAGACTGGAAAAAAATTTTTACTCGAACAAGTATGTCATACATATATGATTATTCAAAATTCAAAATTTATATCTATGTATGTATTATTGTAAATTGTATTAATATAATAAACACTATTAATGATATAATTATATTTATAATCCTCAACTAGATTAGAGCTAGTTCACAATATACAATTAAAAATTGATTACTAATTGTATTTATAATTCTCATTATGTTGTAACACTTTGGTTTATAAATACATCAGCTAGGTTGTGTATACAATTGTAAAAATATTTTAATACAAATTTGTGCTCAATTGACCTTGTTTTTCGTCTTCTTCACTTTTTTCTAACGAGGAAGAAAATTAAATTTCTTATAAGAGACTTTAAGTTTATAGAATTTGCGTGTAAAAATAAATTTTAAAATTGTATTGAAGGAATTTCAATGCCCTTATGAAATAATTAAATAAATAGTTAAATAATCAGTTTAAAATTCACATTTAAGATCTCGTTGAAGAATAGCTGGGCATCTACATTGGCTATGCCTTGGAAATTTTCATGTTCGAACGAAATTAGGTATCTCTTTTAAGTCTTGTCTGCAAACCTAGACTTGTATGTGCTATTGAAAAAGTGAGAGTATGTGCACAAATTTAAAAAAGTTAAGCCAGTGTAAACAGAGAGTAATACTATGTTTACCCTTAAATTTATGAATTTTGTATACATTTTGTATAAAAATTAACACATATTGCTGTATGTTTGTGGGTGTTTGGGCAGCACTAATAATACTAAACATAGCGAAAGCGCCTAAAGAGAAATGCTAAGTCAGATCGAAAACAGAAAGGGTTTGTTATGGTCAGTAAAATAAATAAGTGTTATATCAAACAACTTTTATAACTCAACAATTTCTTCACTAAAGAAAGAAAAGGACGTTTTAGAGCTATATAAACCTTACCTTAGAAGTAATATGAATTTTTTCAGACATCAGTTTAAATTAAATAATATTTGAATTATTATAAATTAAATTTAATATACTATTATTATTAATTATATTTAAAATACTGTAATACTAAAAACTAGAATACTTTACACATATTATTGAGAATATAAAAAGGCTTCCAATTTCATAACCGTTTTCGTAGTAAGATTCTTAAACCTACAGAATTATTGATTAATTTCTAAATTATTTATATTATAATAATTTATTTTATTTAAAAACAAAATATTAAATATTTTAATTATTTAATAAAGGCAATTTGACAATCTGATTAGAGAAGAATTTATTTGGACTAACCTTATAACTTTTCTTATGAATTTTGATGGTTCTTAAATATGTTTATTTGAATTCAAGGATTCGTATTAGAGGCAATCTAAAATATTTCAAATAATTTTCTTCTTTATATAAAAATCTTCAATTTTCTTCTTTTCATATAAAAATCAAAATACATTCACAATTTTCATAACTTGAAATGCCATTCTGCAAAGAAAAGGTTGCTATTATGAAGACTTCGAGTTAAAGAGTTGTGTGTAAGGGTCTCTAAACCCTGTTGCACTCTATTTAGTTTAAATTACACAAAATTTGAGTTACACATGTTCGAGTAATGGAAGTTTGGCTGTGTATTTCTTATGTTTAAATAAAATTCGTAATTGGAAATTTAGTTACGATTTTAAAACTTTCCTTTTGACCACAAATCAAAAAACTGATATCTATCGATATCTTAAAAACCTGCTCCACGGATTTTTTAGTTATCATTTTCTGAGTTAGTAGTTTAAAATACTTCAGTGGATATAGAATTTTTTTTTTATTTATTTATATTTTATTTATATTTATTTTGAACTCTTAATACAATTCACTAGTAATACCACGTGCATTCTGTGAGTGATGCATATTATTGCTAGAAATGAGACTCTGATCTGGTATCGCAAAGGACCTTAATGGTCTAACCTTATCTTAACTTAACCTTATTTTACCGTTGAAGTTCAGTTTTAGGCCAAAATCTATTTTTATTTATTTATTATTTTTATTTATTTATTTTTATGTGTTAACGGAAGGTCTGATATTATTTATATTTATATGAACGAGGCTTATATTATTTTTTATTATAAAACTTTTTTTGATCATTATAAGAATATATTCTATGTATTAACATTTTCCACACAAATTTAAAGTTTTTTATAAAACGAAATATTGGAATAAAAGGGTTATGACATAAACACATTCATTTATTTATCTATCTTGAAAGTTTAGACCACCTCCGATACAAAAGTTAGCTTTCCTAAGGAATCACCCTAAGGAAGACATATATTTCAAGTTTTTTATTTGTAAAAAATAAAACCTACGCTTATTACTATGTTAGCTAAACTTTTTTATATAATAATTTTTATATTAATATATATTTCTGACATATTTGTTTACAGCTTGCAATATAAATTAAGTGTCTTCTACTGCATCCTTTTAAATTTTTTTCGAATTTAGGCCATTCCCTTCTATGCAAGTCAAATTTTATTATTTTGTTTATTTCGTATATTTTAGTCTTGAGGTATGTCAAGATATTGTTATGTTCTATTTCTACAAAGAACTATAAATTATGATGATTAGACTTCATCATATGTATAGAATAATTTGGGTTCCTGTTTTCTTAATTATTATTGTCTTTTAACTCTATTATTAGAGCTTCTTCCAAAAATGCATCTATATCTGCAATCTGCAATATCTGCAATCTGTGTGGAGATATCAGAGCTTTTCTTCAATAGTTTTAATATATTTTATTACACATACATCATGAAGCTTCAAAGATTAAGAAATTATCTATTTATTTGCTTTCTTATGCCATTAGATCAAAACTGAGATACTAGTGTATATGTAAAGTGTATATAATGATATATACATATTGCATATGCTTGCTGCTAGCAACTTTAGTCGTCTGTCCAATTTATAGGCTGGTCTATTAATCTTAATTAAATAAGATTTATGTACTTATTTAATTTAATATAAATAATTTAATAATTTATCTCTCTATCTCTGTCTTATCCATGTTTCAAGTGTTGGATATATTAAATCTTAAATGATTTCTTTCGTTAGAATTATTTATTAGCCAAGGCTAAGGCTATTTCATCAAATTCTGGATTAATGGAAATCTAGATTGTTTGGATTAAAAAAAAGCCAATAAAACTTTATGCATCCATTTTGAAGGAAAGCTTAATTAACAATTTTTTCTTTTATTTTTTCATTGCGTGCGATTTAAACCAAAATTATGTAAAAATTCTAAAATCGGAGTGTTTTTTTTAATAACTTATCTCTTATTTGGCTGATGAAGTACCAAATTTGGACGCAAATTAAATTCAAATTATATTCTTGGTCATGTACGTATTAGTATAGGAATTGTCATTTGAATTGCTTTTTGCAAAATAAATATTTGATTATAATTTGTACTCCATATACGACACAATTAAGTCTAAAAATGGTGTGGACTTAATTTATGAGGTCAAAATGAACACATAAAGGCTTTCAGTACGAATTGTAAAAGTGCGATTAAAATGTGTTTTTCTAGTTTTATGAAAAATTTCAAATTATGCTCATTCCATATAAATACCTACATAAATATATGTATATAAATATATATTTATAAGCTATATAAATAAGCTGAGTTTATATTCACAAAACAATTTTTTCGCAAGAAAACAATTTATAAGAATTTAAATACATTAAATTGCAATACTGTAATAGCCATTCAATAATATTTTATACATTAATATAGAAGGGATTTCACTACAAATATTAATTTCAAGATTAACATTTTGAAGTACCATTCTCATCGAGAAATTGGAATAACGAATAGGATTATGTATATCCTTGCTTATACTTTCATAATAGCTTTGCTTTTAGAACTCACTCAAGAAAGGATAGAGAGTCTTTGACGGGTCAAAGATAGGAAAATGTACACGAGCCGAAATCTATACCGCAAAGCAAGGTAAATTCTACTACCTTGGCGATTCTACTTCAATATTTTAGGCACAATTTTTTGTCATGCTATTTTTCCTCTTGTTTTTTTACTGTAAGCATGGTCTTTCATAAAAGGAAGGTCTATATTCCCACTGATAGTCAAGCAGCTATTAAAGCTATTTTAACAGTCATGGAGTCAAACTCGGCCTGCCCTGTCGAACCTCTTGTAATCCATACCTACCGGCATTTAAAAAAGAGATACCAGAGCACCTTTTATGTTTTTGTCCAGGTTTGTTCAAAACCAGGCTGAAGCATTTTGGTGCCCAATCCTTTAATACACTCGCTGATATTTTCAACATTAATATTGGTCAGATACTTGCAATTATTAATGCGTCCGGCTGGTTTTAGAATGCCCATAATTCTACATACAATTACGAGAAATGTGGAAAGTGCTAATCAATTAACTTTCTTTGTTAATTGAAGAAGATTGGATCCTCATTCAACTACCTGCCTAGGTAAAGAAGATGTTTTCTATAACAGTATTGTGTTCGTCATACAGTTTTTAATAGAGTAACCTAGAACCCTGATTGAATGCACATTTCAACTATATTTTAACTATAGAATAAAACTAATGATATGAAATGATAAACAATAAGACAACAACACTGTATTTGATCGTATAGGCGAAGCAGTTAAAAAATACCTGGTACAGGCCTTTGATATTGTTAGAGCCCTCGAATGTTAAAATATCTCAACTTGAATATATCTCTATATCTAGTACCAAAGAAAGTTTTAAACGAAATTGACATTCCTACAACAGGATACTTATAATTGAAAAAAAAACTTCTAATGCCATTAAAAAGTTTCTTCACACCACAGCTACAAAGATCACTTCATTTATATTTTTTTTTTCACTCGATAGATTTAGCTAACTTTTTGAAATTTTGGTTTACAAATAGTTTTGTAGAGTTTAGTATTCTGAGGAACTCTTTTTCCTACGGTATACATATTAACGTAGTCTGGTCTTTGAGATATTTGATTTAAAGTATAAACTTTTATAATGATTATACTAAGCTATTTCATTTCATTAGATGGCCATGACGTGAGTCATCCTTGGCCACGTCTAGTAGTCTCCGCCAGCCAGCCTGATTTGTTGCTTACTGTCGCCAGTTGGTAGTACCGAGCGCTACTCAAATCGTTGGTCACCTGGTCCTTCCACCGAAGATGCGAATGTCCTCTATCATATTTTCTACCTGTGGCAAGCTCCGTTCTAACCGGAACACTTTCTTCTATTCGCACGACAAGGGACCATACCTCTTTCGAAAAATTTTGCTCTCAAATCCTCCTAATATCAGGCATGTTAAAAGATTTGTAGAGCGTGACTTTTGTTTGTCAGGAGAGGGCTTAATTTCTCAATTGCCTGCTTAACCCGAAATAACATCTCTTGGCAAGAGTGATCCTTCGTTGAATCTCTAGGCTGACGTAATTTTTAATGTTTAAGCTGGTTTCAAAATAAACAAAGTCGGACTTTCACAATTTCGGACTTATAATTGTCGACAGTGACGTGGTTCCCAAGACGCTCAGGAGATTTGCTTGTTGACAAGAAGTACAAAGTACAAAACAAAGCTATGTTAATATAAATTAGTCATTAAATTATGAGGATTAGGAAATCGGTAATATGTTTACTAGTGACGGAGATGAAGGAATTCTCTCTTTCATATTTGTCTTAGGCAGAAAACATATTTTATGAACAGTTTCATATAAAGAACTGTTCAGTTTAAGGACTATCCAGCTGATACTATTTCAGATAATGAGAAATGAGGTACCATCAAGAATCTGGAATTGGTTCATGGTATTTATATTGAAATTTTTAATAAATGTATATGTAAATGATGCAAAAGTAGATAGAAACTTTTCATTTTTGAATATTCTCTCGAAGTTTATTAAGTGCGTGCAGTACAAGTTTTCAAATATAGAGCATTCGCTCTATATTTTTGGCAGGTATATTATATGGAATTTAAATTTTAATTTTATTTGAATATATATATATAAAATATGTGATATATAAAAATATACTAATTCACAACATTTTGTTTATTTTTGCAGTAGTGATAGTGCATCTGTGGCATCAGATTTGACCCGCATGTACGTCAGTGATGAAGATGAGAAGCCAGAATTTCAAGTTACGCACTTCCATTGAGGACATTTTTACTATTTATGAATACAAAAGTTAATTATTAATATTAAATGTAACAAATATCTGAAATCGTGGTACAAGGAACCGTTTGCCTTCAGTAAAATTTATTATAGTAAAAATAGTCAAATTGTATGTGAGATAGGCGATGCCATCTTGTAATTGCTGTTAAAAATATTTTTCCAATTCGTTACAGAGTAAATATTTTTACTTATTAATTTTTTTTTTGTTTTATTGGCTTAAAAATATGGAAATTATTATTTATGTGTGTATTTTTTATGATAATGATTATTTTTCAAATAATTGAAATTGTTCCAAAAAATTGGTATAATTTGGTATAATTAAAAAATAAAATATTTCAAAAAATTAAATTTATCAATGTAAGATATATATTTTTTTATTAGAAGATTGTAAATCTAAAATTATTAATTAAACAATTGTGAAATGGGAAATACTATGTATAGTAGAATGAATTTAAAATGATGGCTATTACTGATGTAAACACATACATTAATACGTTATATGTTAGATTTATTTATATATCGTTTTAACGATTTTAAGTCATTACTGCTTTTGCATTAAAAATTTTATAAAAAAATTATTCAACATAACACAATGAGGGATATAAATTTATACAATAATAATATTATATTATAAAAAAATTTCAAAGTGTTTTATTTTTCAATAATTATTTTCACATATAATATTATTTTACTAATATTATTTTAATTATATTATTTTACTAATATTATTTTACTAATACTATTTTACTAATATTTTAAATTAATTATATTTAAATAAGTTTTGCCAACACCAATGTAAAAATTTTCTTACTATAATTTTAATTTAATTATAAATAGTAAATATTAATTTCCCAATTTGAAATATTTGTTTTGCTTAAAACTTAAAGAAACTTCAAAATATTATGTAGTTATGGCAAAAAACTTAGTCTGAGGTCAGATCCGTACCCATATATTATTGTATATGTACATATTGTTATAAAGAAAAATGATACTTTTTTTGGAGACTTTTAATGAATAATTTGTTATAATGAAACAGAAAATATTAGTCAATTATAAGTCAAATCTTAAATTTTCCATGGATTCCTTACTATCTTTACAGTTTTAAGTAAAAGAAAATATGAGTGCTGTTT